>NC_092002.1:5917803-6127500 GCF_044704955.1 Pristiophorus japonicus
GGGGGGAAAGGGGGGGGGGGGGAGGGGGGAAAGGGGGGGGAGGGGGGAAAGGGGGGGGAGGGGGGAAAGGGCGATACTCACGAGTCAAAGTCCTCGGTGCGGTAGCTGAGCAGCTCGCTCATGTTGGACACCGTCTCCGGGCTGTGGCTGCTGCCCAGCTCCACCTTCCCGATGCCCCGGGTGATCTGGCCCACGCCGCTCTCCAGCCGCTGGCGGCCGGCCGGCCAGACGTCGGGCTCGGCGCTGGGGGTGATGGACGCCTGGCGTCGCCGCCGCACTCGCTGCCTTCGTGGTCAAGCGGCCCGAAATGGCGGGCCTGCAGCTCGCTGAGCGAACCGATGCCGCTGTCGAAGAAGTCGTCGTCCCCCCTCTCCGGGCCCGCAGAGTCCCCGGCCTTGCCCGAGCCCCAGCCCAAGGCGGCGTCCGGCCGCCGGACCACCTCCATCTTGTTGAGTTGAGCTGAGGGAGAAAATATTGTGTGTGTTTTTTTCCCCCTCCCCCCTTTTATTTTTTTTTTGCAATTCTAACGCGACATCTCGACGCCTCAGCCGAAACGATGAGGTAAAGCCGCCATTATTTCCATCGGACGTCGAGCTTTAACGGTGTGTTGGGGGGGGGGGGTTGTTGCGGGGGAAAGGCGGCCGCTTATTCGGCGAGCTTCAAAAATGGCCGCCGCCTTGTTTACTCTCCCGGCCGTAGGGGAATTCCCCCCGCCGCTTTGGCCGCTGGCCAATCGCAGTACGCCTTACTGCTGAGTGGACGCCGCTGGCTGCGAGCGAATGGAAGAGGAGAATACAGGGGGAAATGCTGCACATGCGCACGGGGTGCCTGCTGGGCGCAGTGCCTTGTGGTAGTTGTAGTCCTGCTCATCAACAACAACAACAACAACTTGCACCAAATGCATGTGAAGAAAGACTTGGATTTATATAGCTGCGGCGCAGTGGGTAGCACTCTCAGCAGAGATTTTCAGCACTCTCTGTTTTTATTCCAGTATTTTGCTTTTCTGGATAGCACTCTCACCTCTGGAGTCATAAGGTCCCACCCCAAGGACTTGAGCACATAAATCTAACCTTTCGGAGGGGCAGTACGGAGGGAGCGCTGCACTGTCGGAGGGGCAGTACTGAGGGAGCGCCGCACTGTCGGAGGGGCAGTACTGAGGGAGCGCCGCACTGTCGGAGGGGCAGTACTGGAGGGGCAGTACTGAGGGAGCGGCGCACTGTCGGAGGGGCAGTACTGAGGGAGCGGCGCACTGTCGGAGGGGCAGTACTGAGGGAGCGCCGCACTGTCGGAGGGGCAGTGCTGAGGGAGCGCCGCACTGTCGGAGGGGCAGTGCTGAGGGAGCGCCGCACTGTCGGAGGGGCAGTACTGAGGGAGCGGCGCACTGTCGGAGGGGCAGTACGGAGGGAGCGCCGCACTGTCGGGGGGGCAGTACTGAGGGAGTGTTGCACTAAAAAGATTAGTGAAAACAAAAGTAGGTCCCTTGCAGTCAGATTCAAGTGAATTTATAATGGGGAACAAAGAAATGGCGGACCAGTTAAACAAATACTTTGGTTCTGTCTTCACGAAGGAAAACACAAATAACCTTCCGGAAATACTAAGGGATCGAAGGTCTAGTAAGAAGGAGGAACTGCAGGAAATCCTTATTAGGCGGGAAATTGTGTTAGGGAAATTGATGGGATTGAAGGCCGATAAATTCCCGGGGCCTGATAGTCTGCATCCCAGAGTTCTTAAGGAAGTAGCCCTAGTAATGTCTGCTAGTGCTGTTGGGGAGGAATTAAACTAATATGGCAGGGGGATGGGAATCAATGCAGGGAGACAGAGGGAAACAAAAAGGAAACAAAAGCAAAAGACAGAAAGGAGATGAGTAAAAGTGGACGGCAGAGAAACCCAAGGCAAAAAACAAAAAGGACCATTGAATGTAAAGGGGCTGCAGGAGGGGTCAAAACTAAAAATCATGGTTTAAAAACTAGTATTAAAACACTCTACCTAAACGCATGCAGCATTCGAAATAAAGTAAATGAGTTGATGGCACAAATCATTACAAATGGGTATGATTTGGTGGCCATTACAGAAACGTGGTTGCAGGGGGGCCAAGACTGGGAATTAAACATACAGGGGTATCTGACGATTCAGAAAGATAGACAAGAAGGGAAAGGAGGTGGGGTAGCTCTGTTAATAGAGGATGATATCAAGGCAGTTGTGAGAAACGATATTGGCTCTAATGAACAAAATGTTGAATCATTGTGGGTGGAGATTAGAGATAGTAAGGGGAAAAAGTCACTGGTGGGCGTAGTTTATAGGCCCCCAAATAATAACTTCACGGTGGGGCGGGCAATAATCAAGGGAATAATGGAGGCATGTGAAAAAGGAAAGGCAGTAATCATGGGGGATTTTAACCTACATATCGATTGCTCAAATCAAATCGCACGGGGTAGCCTGGAGGAGGAATTCATAGAATGCATACGGGATTGTTTCTTAGAACAGTATGTTACAAAACCTACAAGGGAACAAGCGATCTTAGATCTGGTCCTGTGAAATGAGACAGGAATAATAAACGATCTCCTAGTAAAAGATCCTCTCGGAATGAGTGATCACAGTATGGTTGAATTTGTAATACAGATTGAGGGTGAGGAAGTAGTGTCTCAAACGAGCGTACTATGCTTAAACAGTGGGATGAGGGCAGAGTTGGCTAAAGTAGACTGGAAACACAAACTAAACGGTGTCACAATTGAGGAACAGTGGAGGACTTTTAAGGAACTCTTTCATAGTGCGCAACAAAAATATATTCCAGTGAAAAAGAAGGGCGGTAAGAGAAGGGATAACCAGCCGTGGATAACCAAGGAAATAAAGGAGAGTATCAAATTAAAAACCAATGCGTATAATGTGGCCAAGGTTAGTGGGAAAATAGAAGATTGGGAAAATTTTAAACGACAGCAAAGAATGACTAAGAAAGCAATAAAGAAAGGAAAGATAGATTATGAAGGTAAACTTGCGCAAAACATAAAAACGGATAGTAAAAGCTTTTACAGATATATAAAACGGAAAAGAGTGACTAAAGTAAATGTTGGTCCCTTAGAAGATGAGAAGGGGGATTTAATAATGGGAAATGTGGAAATGACTGAGACCTTAAACAATTATTTTGCTTCGGTCTTCACAGTGGAAGACACAGAAACCATGCCAGAAATTGCTGGTCACAGGAATGTGGTAAGGGAGGACCTGGAGACAATCACTATCACTAGGGGGGTAGTGTTGGACAGGCTAATGGGACTCAAGGTAGACAAGTCCCCTGGTCCTGATGAAATGCATCCCAGGGTATTAAAAGAGATGGCGGAAGTTATAGCAGATGCATTCGTTATAATCTACCAAAATTCTCTGGACTCTGGGGAGGTACCAGCGGATTGGAAAGCAGCTAATGTAACGCCTCTGTTTAAAAAAGGGGGCAGACAAAAGGCAGGTAACTATAGGCCAGTTAGTTTAACATCTGTAGTGGGGAAAATGCTTGAAACTATCATTAAGGAAGAAATAGCGGGACATCTAGATAGGAATAGTGCAATCAAGCAGACGCAGCATAGGTTCATGAAGGGGAAATCATGTTTAACTAATTTACTGGAATTCTTTGAGGATATAACGAGCATGGTGGATAGAGGTGTACCGATGGATGTGGTGTATTTAGATTTTCAAAAGGCATTCAATAAGGTGCCACACAAAAGGTTACTGCAGAAGATAAAGGTACGCGGAGTCAGTGGAAATGTATTAGCATGGATAGAGAATTGGCTGGCTAACAGAAAGCAGAGAGTCGGGATAAATGGGTCCTTTTCAGGTTGGAAATCGGTGATTAGTGGTGTGCCACAGGGATCGGTGCTGGGACCACAACTGTTTACAATATACATAGATGACCTGGAAGAGGGGACAGAGTGTAGTGTAACAAAATTTGCAGATGACACAAAGATTAGTGGGAAAGCAGGTTGTGTAGAGGACACAGAGAGGCTGCAAAGAGATTTAGATAGGTTAAGCGAATGGGCTAAGGTTTGGCAGATGGAATACAATGTCGGAAAGTGTGAGGTCATTCACCTTGGGGAAAAAAACAGTAAAAGGGAATATTATTTGAATGGGGAGAAATTACAACATGCTGCGCTGCAGAGGGATTTGGGGGTCCTTGTGCATGAATACCAAAAAGTTAGTTTGCAAGTGCAACAGGTAATCAGGAAGGCGAATGGAATGTTGGCCTTCATTGCGAGAGGGATGGAGTACAAAAGCAGGGAGGTCCTGCTGCAACTGTACAGGGTATTGGTGAGGCCGCACCTGGAGTACTGCGTGCAGTTTTGGTCACCTTACTTAAGGAAGAATATACTAGCTTTGGAGGGGGTACAGAGACGATTCACTAGGCTGATTCCGGAGATGAGGGGGGTTACCTTATGATGATAGATTGAGTAGACTGGGTCTTGTTGGAGTTCAGAAGGATGAGGGGTGATCTTATAGAAACATTTAAAATAATGAAAGGGATAGACAAGATAGAGGCAGAGAGGTTGTTTCCACTGGTCGGGGAGACTAGAACTAGGGGGCACAGCCTCAAAATACGGGGGAGCCAATTTAAAACCGAGTTGAGAAGGAATTTCTTCTCCCAGAGGGTTGTGAATCTGTGGAATTCTCTGCCCAAGGAAGCAGTTGAGGCTAGCTCATTGAAAGTATTCAAGTCACAGATAGATAGATTTTTAACCAATAAGGGAATTAAGGGTTATGGGGAGCGGGCGGGTAAGTGGAGCTGAGTCCACGGCCAGATCAACCCTGATCTTGTTGAATGGCGGAGCAGGCTCGAGGGGCTAGATGGCCTATTCCTGTTCCTAATTCTTATGTTCTTATGTTCTTATGTTCTAAGCAATAACGGATGCATTGGTGATCATTTTCCAATAGTCTATCGACTCTGGATCGGTTCCTATGGACTAGAGCGTAACTAATGTAAGAAGGGAGGGAGAGAGAAGGCAGGTAATTATAGACCGGTTAGCCTGACATCAGTAGTGGGGAAAATGTTGGAATGAATTATTAAAGGTGAAATAGCAGCACATTTGGAAAGCAGTGACAGGATTGGTCTAAGTCAGCATGGATTTATGAAAGGGAAATCCTGCTTGACAAATCTTCTAGAATTTTTTGAGGATGTAACTAGCAGAGTGGGCAAGGGAGAACCAGTGGATGTGGTGTATTTGGACTTTTAAAAGGCTTTTGACAAGGTCCCACACAAGAGATTGGTGTGCAAAATTAAAGCACGTGGTATTGGGGGTAATGTACTGACGTAGATTGAGAACTGGTTGTCAGACAGGAAGCAGAGAGTCGGGATAAACGGGTCCTTTTCAGAATGGCAGGCAGTGACTAGTGGAGTGCCGCAGGGCTCAGTGCTGGGACCCCAGCTCTTTACAATATACATTAATGATTTGGATAAGGGAATTGAGTGTAATATCTCCAAGTTTGCAGATGACACTAAACTGGGTGGCGGTGTGAGCTGTGAGGAGGACGCTAAGAGGCTGCAGGGTGACTTGGACAGGTTAGGTGAGTGGGCAAATGCATGGCAGATGCAGCATAATGTGGATAAATGTGAGGTTATCCGCTTTGGTGGCAAAAACACGAAGGCAGAATATTATCTGAATGGCGGCAGATTAGGAAAAGGGGAGGTGCAACGAGATCTGGGTGTCATGGTACATCAGTCATTGAAAGTTGGCATGCAGGTACAGCAGGCGGTGAAGAAGGCAAATGGTATGTTGGCCTTCATAGCTAGGGGATTTGAGTATAGGAGCAGGGAGGTCTTACAGGGCCTTAGTGAGGTCTCACCTGGAATATTGTGTTCAGTTTTGGTCTCCTAGTCTGAGGAAGGATGTTCTTGCTATTAAGGGAGTGCAGCGAAGATTCACCATACTGATTCCAGGGATGGCTGGACTGACATATGAGGAGAGACTGGATCAACTGGGCCTTTATTCGCTGGAGTTCAGAAGGATGAGAGGGGATCTCATAGAAACATATAAAATTCTGATGGGATTGGACAGGTTAGATGCAGGTAGAATGTTCCCGATGTTGGGGAAGCCCGGAACCAGGGGTCACAGTCTAAGGATAAGGGGTAAGCCATTTAGGACTGAGATGAGGAGAAACTTCTTCACTCAGAGAGTGGTGAACCTGTGGAATTCTCTACCGCAGAGAGTTGTTGATGCCAGTTCATTGGATATATTCAGGTGGGAATTACATATGTCCCTTACGGCTAAAGGGATCAAGGGGTATGGAGAGAAAGCAGGAAAGGGGTACTGAGGTGAATGATCAGCCATGATCTTATTGAATGGGGTGCAGGCTCGAAGGGCCGAATGGCCTACTCCTGCACCTATTTTCTATGTTTCTATGTCGGAGGGGCATTACTGAGGGAGCGCCGCACTGCCGGAGGGGCAGTACTGAGGGAGCGCTGCACTGCTGGAGGGGCAGTACTGAGGGAGCGCTGCACTGCTGGAGGGGCAGTACTGAGGGAGCGCTGCACTGCTGGAGGGGCGGTACTGAGGGAGCGCTGCACTGCTGGAGGGGCAGTACTGAGGGAGCGCTGCACTGCCGGAGGGGCGGTACTGAGGGAGCGCCGCACTGTCCGAGGTGCCACCTCTCGGATGAAACCTTAAACTGAGGCCCCGTGTGCTCTCTCGGGCGGACGTAAAAGATCACATGGCACTATTTCGAAGAAGAGCAGCGGGAGTTCTCCCCCGTGTCCTTGGGCCAATATTTATCCCTCAATCAACATCACAAAAAAAACAGATCATCTGGGTCATTATCACGTTGCTGTGTGTGGGAGCTTGCTGTGCGCAAATTGGCTGCCGCGTTTCCCACATTACAACAGTGACTACAAAAGTGCTTCATTGGCTGTAAAGCGCTTTGCGACGTCCGGTGTCGTGAAAGGCGCTATATAAATGCAAGTCTTTTTTTTTTCTTTTATTCAAAGCCACATTGGCAGCCCGTTCCCTCCCCCCGGCTAATGACACCTGTGTCAAACCGGCCGGTTGCAGCAAGATGGGGGGCTTGTGCACCGGATTACTTGGCGGGTTCGTGGTTTTTTTTGGTTGCCATCTCTGCAGCTCCCCATCGAGGCCATGTGAGTGTTGCAGCAACTGCACTCGAACTGCATGCTGCACCCACATCTTTCTGAAATTACAATATCACGTCGAGGGTGCTTTTTTTTTATCGGAGCAAGATGCTCACTGTCTCTCAGTGGTTTCGTGCAAAACCACACTGACTGAGCTGAAAGATTCTGGAGAATTTTAGCGATGAGGAAAGATTGGATAGGCTGGGGTATTATTTTCTGGAACAGAGGAGGCTGAAGGGAGACCTGATTGAGGTGTATAAAATTATGAGGGGCCTGGATAGAGTGGATAGGAAGGTCCATTTCCCTTAGCAAGGGGTCAACAATCAGGGGGCATAGATTTCAAGTAATCGGTAGGAGGTTTAGAGGGGATTTTGAGGGGAAATACTTTCACCCAGAGGGTGGTGGGGGTCTGGAACTCACGGCCTGAAAAGGTGGTAGAGGCAGAAACCCTCACCACATTTAAAAAGTACCTGGATGTGCACTTGAAGTGCGGTAACCTACAGGGCTACGGACCCAGAGCTGGAAAGTGGGATTAGGCTGGGTAGCTCTTGGTCGGCCGGCACGGACACGATGGGCCGAATGGCCTCCTTCCCAACTCTCCCTCTCCACCACTTCCCTCAACCCCTGCTTATTATCTAAATTGTCAGGCTGCTTGTCCGACATCCAGTACTGGATGAGCAGAAGTTTTCACCAATTGAATATTGGGAAGACCGAAGCCATTTATCTTTGGTCCCCGCCATAAACTGCGTTTCCTAGCCACTGACTCCACCCCTCTCCCTAGCATCATATTTGACCCTGAAGTGAGTTTCTGGACACATATCCGTGGTATAACTAAAACTGCCTTTTTCCACCTCCGTAAAATTGCCCGCCTCGGCCCCTTGCCTCAGCTCTTCTGCTGCTGAAACCCTCATCCATGCCTTTGTTACCTCGCGACTTGACTATTCCAAAGCACTCCTGACTGGCCTCCCACATTCTACCCCATGTAAACTTGAGGTGATCCAAAACTCAGCAACCTGTGTCCTAACTCGCACCGAGTCCCGCTCACCCATCACCCCCCGTGCTTGCTGCCCTGTCTCCTAACTCGCACCGAGTCCCGCTCACCCATCACCACCCCGTGCTTGCTGCCCTGTGTCCTAACTCGCACCGAGTCCCGCTCACCCATCACCACCCCGTGCTTGCTGCCCTGTGTCCTAACTCGCACCGAGTCCCGCTCACCCATCACCACCCCGTGCTTGCTGCCCTGTGTCCTAACTCGCACCGAGTCCCGCTCACCCATCACCCCCCTGTGCTCGCTGGCCCGTGTCCTAACTCGCACCGAGTCCCGCTCACCCATCACCCCCCTGTGCTCGCTGACCCCGTGTCCTAACTCGCACCGAGTCCCGCTCACCCATCACCACCCCGTGCTTGCTGCCCTGTGTCCTAACTCGCACCGAGTCCCGCTCACCCATCACCCCCCTGTGCTCGCTGGCCCGTGTCCTAACTCGCACCGAGTCCCGCTCACCCATCACCCCCCTGTGCTCGCTGCCCCGTGTCCTAACTCGCACCGAGTCCCGCTCACCCATCCCCCCCCTGTGCTCGCTGCCCCGTGTCGTAACTCGCACTGAGTCCCGCTCACCCATCCCCCCCTGTGCTCACTGCCCCGTGTCGTAACTCGCACCGAGTCCCGCTCACCCATCACCCACTGTGCTCGCTGACCCGTGTCCTAACTCGCACCGAGTCCCGCTCACCCATCCCCCCCTGTGCTCGCTGACCTACATTGGTTCCCGGTTAAGCAAAGCCTCGATTTCAAAATTCTCATCCTTGTTTACAAATCCCTCCATGGCCCTCGCCCCCTCCCTATCTCTGTAATCCCCTCCAGCCCCACAACCCCCCGAGATGTCAGCGCTGCTCTAATTCTGCCTTCTTGAGCATCCCTGATTATAATCACTGAACCATTGGTGGCCGTGCCTTCTGTTGCCTGGGCCCCAAGCTCTGGAACTCCCTCCTTAAACCTTTCCACCTCTCTCTCCTCCTTTAAGACTCTCCTTAAAACCTACCTCTTTGACCCAGTTTTTGGTCATCTGCCTTAATATCTTCTCTTGTGGCTCGGTGTCAAATGTATCTGTTTTGTCTTATAACACTGCTGTGAAGCGCCTTGGGACGTTTTACTATGTTAAAGGCGCTATATAAATACAAGTTGTTGTTGTTGTAAATGTCTATGATTCACAACCAGAGGGGAGATGAGCTTTTCTGTTTTACGCAGCGAGTTGTTGTGATCGGGAACCTGAAAGGGCGGTGGGAGCAGATTCAACGGTAACCTTCAAAAGGGTTAAATACTAGAAAAGTAAAATTTGCAAGGCTGTGGGGAAAAAACAGAGGCGGTGGGGTGTGAGACCAATGTTCCCTCTCATTTGTATTTTAGATGCGCGTGGTCCCTTTAAATAGGCTGCACGGTGTCTTTTCCAGCGTTACCACTGGTGAGCGCCCTGCGAGGGGTCCGGGGATGGATTAGGGTGGGGGAGTGGGAGGGGAAGGGGGTATGGGGTGGTTGCCCCGGGCCCAAGCCAAGAGTGGGACCCATACAGGGTGGGATTAAGGGTAAAGAGTATTGACATATGTGTCAGGAGGACACAAAAAATCTGCAAAAGGACATAGACAGGCTAAAATTTGTGAGTGAGCAAAAATTTGGCAGATGGAGTATAATGTGGGGAAAGTGTGAGGTCATGCACTTTGGCAGAAAAAAAATCAAAGAGCAAGTTATTATTTAAATGGAGAAAGATTGCAAAGTGCTGCAGTACAGCGGGACCTGGGGGTACTTGTGCATGAAACACAAAAGGATAGTATGCAGGTACAGCAAGTGATCAGGAAGGCAAATGGTATCTTGGCCTTTATTGCAAAGGGGATGGAGTATAAAAGCAGGGAAGTCTTGCTACAGTTATACAGGGTATTGGTGAGGCCACACCTGGAATACTGCGTGCAGTTTTGGTTTCCATATTTACGAAAGGATACACTTGCTTTGGAGGCAGTTCAGAGAAGGTTCACTCGGTTGATTCCGGGGATGAGGGGGTTGACTTATGAGGAAAGGTTGAATAGGTTGGGCCTCTACTCATTGGAATTCAGAAGAATGAGAGGTGATCTTATCGAAATGTATAAGATTATGAGGGGGCTCGACAAGATGGATGCAGAGAGGATGTTTCCACTGATGGGGGAGACTAGAACTAGGGGGCATGATCTTAGAATAAGGGACCACCCATTTAAAACTGAGCTGAGGAGGAATTTCTTCTCTCTGAGGGTTGTAAATCTGTGGAATTCGCTGCCTCAGAGAGCTGTGGAAGCCGGGACATTGAATTCATTTAGGACAGAAATAGACAATTTCTTAACCGATAAGGGAATAAGTGATTATGGGGAGCGAGCAGGGAAGTGGAGCTGAGTCCATGATCGGATCAGCCATGATCGTATTGAATGGCGGAGCAGGCTCGAGGGGCCGTATGGCCGACTCCTGCTCCTATTTCTTATGTTCTTATAAGTGACAGAGCAAGAACGGAGGCGGAGTCACAGGGGCTCAGGCGCATGTTATTCTCGACTTGACGGAAACAGGCTCAAGACGCTCACAATGCCTGGCAGGGTGGCACCAGCCAGTACTTCTACCCAGCGTGTTGCCCTGAAATGATGTGGTCTGCACTGACCACGCTCGACCAGCTCCGCTGGGCAGGGCCACATTGTCCGCATGCCCGACACGCGACTCCCAAAGCAAGCGCTCTCCTCGGAACTCCGACACGGCAAGCGAGCCCCCAGGTGGGCAGAGGAGACGCTTCAAGGACACCCTCAAAGCCTCCCTGATAAAATGCAACATCCCCACCGGCACCTGGGAGTCCCTGGCCAAAGACCGCCCTAAGTGGAGGAGAAGCAGCCGGGAGGGCGCTGAGCACCTCGAGTCTTGTCGCCGGGAGCAAGCGGAAGCCAAACGCAAACAGCGGAAGGAGCGCACGACAACCCAAGCCCCCCCACCCACCCACCCGTCCCTTCAACCACCGTCTGCCCCACCTGTGACAGAGACTGTGGGTCCCACATAGGTCTCATCGGTCGCCTGAGAACTCGTGTTAGTGTGGAAGCAAGTCATCCTCGACTCCGAAGGACTGCCTAAGCAGAAGGAGAATCCAACAACCATGAGCATCAAGAGCGAAGTACTGAAAGGACTTGACTTCTCGAAAATCATTGACGAGTTTAGCCAACAAAAATCTAGGAAAAGACCAATGTGATGTTATACTTGTGGTTGTCTCTGTGGAGAAAATGGAATGCAAATGACAAATGATGGCCTTCCAAAGAAATTGCGCTGTCTTGTTCTAAATTGTTGTCATTGTCGATTCAGTTTCAAAATGTAATGATTTAGATGAGGTCCTTACTGCTAGGGGGATCAAGGGGTATGGCGAGAAAGCAGGAATGGGGTACTGAAGTTGCATGTTCAGCCATGAACTCATTGAATGGCGGTGCAGGCTAGAAGGGCCGAATGGCCTACTCCTGCACCTATTTTCTATGTTTCTATGTTTCTAAAAAAAATTAAAGCATTGCTGTTTACTGTTTATACAGGGTTTCATCAAGGTATCGGTTTGGTTGTTTGGAAACATAATCAAATATTAAATGAGTGTCGTCATAGTACCTATGAGAGCATAATCTGAGATGTAGATCTGACCTGACCTGATGCATACTCAGTATGGTGTCCTGTGACTTAGCTCACTAATGTCATTGGCTGCAGGATGGGAGTAGGGGGGTCCATGGCCGGGTTACTGCCCGAGGCACCTTTAATCCATCCCTGGCGGGACCCTCCCAACCCTCGATTGCCGCACAGCTCAGTGGGAGCCTTGAGTGGGACTAATTGGGTAGCTCTTCGAAAGAGGGCCGTCATTCTCGCAGTTCTACTGAATCAAAATCGCTAAAACATAGAGACGTAGAAATTTACAGCGCAGAAGGCCATTTCGGTCCATCGTGTCCGCGCCGGCTGACAAAGAACCGCACGGCCCTCGGTCAGCATCCCCGGCCATGGACCCCCCTACTCCCATTCACATCCTGCAGTAAATGACATTAGTGAGCTAAGTCACAGGACACCATACTGAGTATGCATCAGGTCATGTCTATATAAACCTATGAACAGGGAACAATGGCGGAAAGAGTATCCGGCCCAATCAGTCTGCCTCACACAACTGTGACACCCCTTACATAGAAACATAGAAATTAGGTGCAGGATTAGGCCATTCGGCCCTTCGAGCCTGCACCACCATTCAATATGATCATGGCTGATCATGCAACTTCAGTAACCCATTCCTGCTTTCTCTCCATACCCCTTGATCCCTTTAGCCGTGAGGGTCACATCGAACTCCCTTTTGAATATATCTAACGAACTGGTCTCAACAACTTTCTACACTCCATCCCAACTGGAGCCATGTGATCCTGGGAGAGGCGATAATGATGAAAGTGCTCCTCAATGGCATCCCAGTATCAATGGAGCTAGACACGGGGGCCAGCCAGTCCCTGATGAGTATCAAACAGTTCGACAAGTTGTGGGTGTCCAAGGCCAGGAGGCCAAAATTATTGCCGATTGATGCACAGCTACGGACATAGCCAAAGGAGATCATTCCGGTGCTAGACAGTGCCACTGTAGTCATGACCCACAAAGATTCGGAGAACAGGTTGCCACTCTGGATTGTCCCGGGGGACGGTCCCGCACTGCTGGGGAGGAGTTGGCTTGTTGTCATGAACTGGAAATGGGGCGATGTCAATGCAATTTCTTCTGTGGAGCGAATATCATGCTCACAGGTCCTGGACAAATTTGACTCACTATTTCAACCAGGCATCGGCACTTTCATAGGTACCAAGGCAGTGATTCACATAAACCCGGACGCCAGGCCAGTACACCACAAGGCCAGAGCGGTGCCGTACGTGATGCGGGAAAAGATAGAAGGCGAATTGGACTGCCTGCTGAGGGAAGGCATCATCTCGCCAGTCGAATTCAGTGACTGGGCGAGCCCGATTGTGCCGGTGCTCAAGGCGGATGGGTCGGTCAGGATATGTGGTGATTACAAGGCCATCATCAATCGGGTGTCACTCCAAGACCAGTACCCGCTACCGAGAGCGGAGGACCTCTTTACGACACTATCCGGTGGCAAACTTTTTTCAAAATTGGACCTGACCTCAGCTTACATGACCCAGGAGCTGGCGAGTGAGTCGAAGAAGCTGACCACCATCATGACACACAAGGGGTTGTTTGAGTACAACAGATGTCCGTTTGGGATTCGCTCGGCCGCCGCGATCTTTCAATGAAACATGGAAAGTCTCCTCAAGTCGATTCCAGGGACGGTGGTTTTTCAGGACGACATCCTCTTCACGGGTTGCGATACTGAAGAACACCTCCACAACCTGGAGGAGGTGCTACGCAGACTGGACCGGGTAGGTCTGCGACTGAAAAAAGCGAAGTGCGTCTTCCTAGCTCCAGAGGTAGAATTCCTGGGGAGGAGGGTAGCAGCAGACGAGATCAGACCTACTGCGTCCATAACGGAAGCGATCCAGAGAGCACCTAGACCCCGTAACACGACAGAGCTGCGTTCGTTCCTGGGGCTCCTGAACTATTTTGGTAACTTTCTTCCCAAATTGACCACGCTGCTAGAGCCGCTACACGCGCTCCTACGCAAAGGTTGCGAATGGGTCTGGGGGGACAGCCAGGAAAGGGCTTTTAATAGAGCACGCAATTTGTTATGCTCCAACAAACTGTTAACGCTATATGACCCATGTAAGAAACTTGTGTTAACGTGCGATGCGTCGTCCTATGGGGTCGGGTGTGTGTTGCAGCATATTAATGCCAAGGGTCAGTTACAGCCGGTAGCTTATGCCCCCAGAAGTCTGTCCCAGGCAGAAAGGGGCTATGGGATGGTAGAAAAGGAAGCGCTAGCATGTGTATATGCAGTAAAAAAAAATGCACCAGTACCTGTTTGGCAGGAAATTTGAGCTGGAGACAGATCACAATCCCCTAACGTCCCTTTTGGCCGACAACAAGGCCATAAATGCGAATACGTCGGCCCGCATACAGAGGTGGGCACTCGCGTTAGCCACCTATGACTACACAATTCGTCACAGACTGGGCACTGAAAACTGCGCCAATGCACTCAGCAGGCTCCCACTAGCCACCACTGAGGGGGCTACCGAGCTGATGCTGAGATGGTCATGGCTGTTGAAGCTTTCGAAAGCGAAGGCTCACCCGTGACAGCCCGTCAGATCAAAGTCTGGACAAATAGAGACCCACTACTGTCTTTAGTCAAGAAATGTGTCCTGAATGGGGACTGGGCAGCCACGTACGGGGCATGCCCTGAGGAATTTAAACCATTTCACAGGCGTAAGGATGAACTCTCGATTCAGGCCGATTGCCTACTTTGGGGAAACCGAGTAGTCATGCCCCAGATGGGCAGAGAGGCGTTCATCCGAGAACTCCACAATGAGCACCCGGGCATTGTCATGATGAAGTTAATTGCCAGGGATAGATGCAGACCTGGAACTTTGTGTTCGCAGGTGCAACACGTGTGCCCAACTGGGCAATGCGCCCAGGGAAGCCCCCTTTAGCCCCTGGTCCTGGCTCGCCAAGACATGGTCACGCATCCATGTGGACTGCGTAAGTCCTTTCATGGGAAATATGTTTTTCGTTGTAGTAGACACCTGCTCCAAATGGATCGAGTGTGACATCCTCAATTCAAGCACATCCTCTGCCATGGTAGAATGTCTACGGGCAATGTTCGCTGCCCATGGTCTACCGGACGTCTTGGTCAGCGTCAATGGCCCATGCTTCACAAGCACTGAATTCCAGGACTTCATGGCTGGCAATGGTATCAACCATGTCAGAACGGCACCATTCAAGCTGGCCTCAAACGGCCAGGCAGAACGAGCAGTGCAGATAATCAAACGGGATGCTCAGAATCCAAGGCCGCTTATCACGCCTCCTGTTGGCCAATAGATCCCGACCACATTCGCGCTCAGGGGTTCCACCCGCAGAGCTGCTAATGAAAAGGACGCTCAAAAGCAGGTTATCCCTTATACACCCCACCATGAAAGAAATTGTTGAGAGCAGGCGCCGGACATAATGTGACTACCATGATGGGAATGCGAGGGCGTGATGTATTGATGTCAATGACCCTGCTCCAAATGGATCGAGTGTGACATCCTCAATTCAAGCACATCCTCTGCCATGGTAGAATGTCTACGGGCAATGTCAGGGCCCAAATGGCTCACAGGCACTGTGATTGCCAAAGAGGGGAATAGGATTCTGGTCGTTAAACTTACCAATGGACAAATCTGCTGCAAACACGTGGATCAAACAAAAAGGAGGTTCAGCAACCCCATAGAAGAAGCAGAGGAAGAACACGACGTAGAGTTCACTCCACCACAGGTGACCAAACAACGAACCAAAGGGAGGAGAGCCCAGTCACTGTGGGCAGTCCGGACAGGCCTGAGGCACCACAAACAGCAGACACTCAGGCCAGCGCCCAACAACCGGAGCCCCAACTCAGGCGCTCTACAAGGGAGCGTAAACCACCAGAGAGACACAACCTGTGATCCCAATAAGACTTTTGGGGGGGGGGGGGAGGTGATATCATATATTCAACTATCATTGTAATCCATGTATAAACTGACCTAAGTTGTACACTGTGAGAACACTGACCACTAGATGGTGAACTTGTGGGAGACACTCCTAACCTGGACTTTCAGGTATAAAAGGGGAAGCTCCACCCACCTTCATCACTTCAGTGCTGGAATGAAGATTGCTGGTCACAGAGTGACCTCCTCTCTAGTATGGGCCTCATGTGCATTTGTACTGTATAGTTAGGACATATCAGTCACAAAGACCGATGACACAGGGTGAGGTAACTCCAGTCATAACCGATCACTCCGTGATTCATCACCCTGTGATATTCGAATGGATCACATGGAATTATGTAAACATGGAACATGACTTAATGTCAGTCGTCGCTGATTCAGTCATGGTTATCCAACAGGCTGCAGTGAATATTTGAGCACTTAAGTCCTGCTGTGTGAATAATATGTAGGCGAGTACGTTCCTATTTCCCAGCATGTGTTGTGCAATAGGTCGGCAGGATTCTGCACAGAGTGGATTTCAAAGAGTGGTGTATTTGGGAATTTGGAGACAGTGGGAATTTCCAGTAAATAGAAGCTGTAAAAAGTGACATTTAGTTTAACTTTTTGTTTTAATCCTGTAGCTAACAGAAGTTGACTGAGATGAGAAGAAACTTCTTCACTTAAAGGGTGGTGAATCTTTGGAATTCTCTATTCCAGAGGGCTGTGGAGGCTCAGTCGTTGAGTATATTCAAGGCAGAGATCGATAGATGTTTGGATATTAAGGGAATCAAGAGATTATAGGGATCGGGCGGGAAAGTGGAGTTGAGGTCGAAGATCAGCCGTGATCTTATTGAATAGCGGAGCAGGCTCGAGGGGCCAAATGGAAGGCTCCTGCTCCTAATTCTTATGTTCTTATGATTCAGCTCTTGCACCCCGCACGCATTGTATTCCTATCGGTATCCTCCCTCTTCCGAGTCTCTTGGGTTGCACCATAAGCCTTGAGGAGCACTTCGAAGGTTTTCACTCTCCGAGTCAGAAGGTCGTGAGTTCAAATCCCACTCCAGACATTTGAGCTCATAATCCAGGCCGACACTCCCAGTGCAAGTACCGAGGGAGTGCCGCAGTGTCGGAGGTGCCGTCTTACGGGTGAGACGTTAAACCGAGGCCCCGTCAGCTCTCTCAGGTCGATGCCTTCTGTTGCCTAGGCTCCAAACTCTGGAACTCCCCTCCTAAACCTCTCCGACCTCCTTCAAGACGCTCCTTAAAGCCTACTTCTTTGACCAAGCTTTTGGTCATCTGCACTAATTCCTCCTTTTGTGGCTGGGTATCAAATGTTTTGTATCATAACACTGCTGTGAAGCGCCTTGGGCCATTTCACTACGTTAAAGGCGCTATATAAATCCAAGTCTTTTAAAATTATGAAAGGTTTTGATAGAGTGGATACAGAATGTTTCTAGTTGTGGGGAAGAGCATAACTAGAGGCCATCAATATAAGATAGTCACCAATAAATCCAATGTAAATCCAATGGGGAATTCAGAAGAAACTTCTTTACCCAGAGAGCGGTGAGAATGTGGAACTCGCTGCCACAGGGAGGGGTTGAGGCGAATAGTATCGATGCATTTAAGGGGAAGCTGGACAAACATATGAGGGAGAAGGGAATAGAGGGTTACGCTGATAGATTTAGATGAGGAAAGACGGGAGGAGGCTCGAGTGGAGCATAAACGCCGGCACGAACTAATTAAACCGAATAGCCTGTTTCTGTGCCGTATATCCTGTGCCGGTAAAAAAAAAAGCAGGAGCCAGGAGACTTCCATCTTCGAGCGACAGTGGGCAAGAGAGAATCTGCTACAACTTGTCCCTTCCGATTTACCCCTACCCGCCATTTTGGGGGCGAGTAGCATCCCATCAGCGCCCCCTGCTCGTAGAGCGGAGAAGGGCAACATGGCCACGGGGCGAGAAATCATATCGGTCCCCATCAACCACACACCCAGCCAGCCTCACACACAAAACATTTTAACCCCTTGCTCAGACTCCTTCAGATATACAAAGCATAACGCAGCTCTGTCAATATTTACTGGTCTTTTTAATGTAAAAATAAAATCTGTAAGACATTTATATACAAATGCAGTCATAATTCATGTGACCCGTTACAGTTTTCAATCTTTGTTAAAAGCAATAGAAAACATCGCAAAGCCTCAGATTAAAGTCTTGAGCAGTTTTATAATATAAATAAAGCTCGCGATGTCCCAACAAGACAGAGTTGCTATGTCACGCTAATTCCGGGGACAAGACAGGGCAATGCCATTCCTTCTTGGGCTGGTACATAAAGTGGAATTTTCGGTGAATTATAAGGATCAATGTGTCAGATCGTTTTCTCGGTTTCATTCAACGCCGTCAGTGTTCCTGTGAACTCCCCTGCTCCCGCTCCCGTTCCTCCCAGAGCCTGTCCTATACACTGTTCCATCATCTCCTATTCAGAACTGTTTGGGAGGGAGGTGACTCAAGACACAAAAGGCATCAAGGGGAGAAAGCGGGAATATGGTGTTGAGATGGAGGGTCAGCCATGATCATATTGAATGGCGGAGCAGGCTCAAGGGGCCGAATGGCCGACTCCTGCTCCTATTTTCTATGATCCCTCTCAACTCTGTGACACTTCATGTCTTCAAGAGGGAAGCTGGACTGGTTCGTGACTGGGGCAGAGATCGCAACATAAAGAGGCAAGTTTCTTTATGGGCAGGAGGCTGGATTGGTATTGAGCGCCTGGGGGGGGGGTGTCAGAGAGAAATTTTCCAGGAGAATTTTTTTCCCTTATTGACCCTAGGATTTTCTCTGTTTTTTTTGGCCTCTTCCAGGAGTCAGCTGTGGCTCAGTGGGCAGCGCTCTCGCCTCTGTGTCAGAAGGTTCTGGGTTCAAATCCCACTCCAGGGTCTTGAGCACAAAAATCTAGGCTGGCATTCCCAGTGCAGTGCTGAGGGAGCGCCGCACTGTCGGAGGGGCAGCGCTGAGGGAGCGCCGCACTGTCGGAGGGGCTGTCTTTTGGATCAGACGTTAAACCAAAGCCCCGTCTGCTCTCTCAGGTGGACTCCCGTGGCAGGGGGAGTTGTGTCCAGGGCCAATATTTATCCCTCAACCAAAAACAGATGATCTGGGTCATTATTACATTGCGGTGTGTGGGAGCTTGCTGTGCGCAGATTGACTGCCGCGTTTCCCACATTGCAACAGTGACTACACTCCAAAAGTACTTCATTGGCTGCAAAGTGCTTTGAGACGTCCAGTAGTCGTGAAAGGCGCTATATAAATGCAAGTCTTCCTTATTACATGGGTTCGCGGGGGGCAGGGGGGAGCAAGTATCTAGTCACGATGCTCCGACCATCACGAGGTGTAGGCAGGCTTGATTAAACCAACTGGTCTTTTCCTGCCCTGTCATTTTTTTTTGCTGTCTCGATGTTTAAATACCAGCTAAGTTTTGATAAATGCAAGGAATATTCTCAGTCCCAATAACAAATGGCATTGAACGAAAGCAAACAAATCGGGCACTGCGGCTAGACATCCCACCCACGGATAGTCAGTTGGCAGAGAGTCTAGCCCCGACACGGGTGGGGGGTGGGGGGGGGGGTGGGGGGGTGGGGAGGGGGGGCAAATTCATCTTTGGCCGCAACGCTAGCCAGCTTCGCCACCGCCCGTTTCACGCTTCTGCCCAAAGACGAATTTATTCCCCGTCCGACAAGGCAGAATTGGCATCGCAAAAGGTTAGCAAAACTCAGACAAGCATAATTACTTCCTCAATCAGTCTTGTAATCAATCCTGAATATTTAATCTCCAGTTCAATTTCCCCATCACCACGTACAAGCCGACAATGAGCCCCCCGCCACTCCCCTCCCCATTTCATTACGCAGACATGAATAAAAAGATTAGTGTTTATCGTACCAGTGTCAAAAGCTGCAGAGGCAAGTTGCCATGCAAGCAGGGTGTACAGTCCGCTGGTAATTAGGAGTTTGGCAGTGGCCAGGAGAGCAGAGCGGGCACAGGGGTTCCGTCATGTAACCAGCTGAACAATTGGTTGGGAAAGGACTGGCAAGAAACACAAGTCCGCAACACAAAGGTCAAAGGGTGTTCCGGGCGTGTTTGGTGCGGTTGACTTGACGTCGGGAGCGAGATCAGCTCAGGCAGTTCACCCATGCCAACGTCAACCCCGAGAAATATCACTTGCGTCTTCCTACCGAAGACAAGAACAGAAGAAACAGGAGCAGGAGTCGGCCATTCGGCCCCTCGAGCCTGCTCCGCCATTCAATGAGATCGCAGCTGATCTGATCTTGGCCTCAGCTCCACTTCCTCGCCCGCTCCCCATAACCCTTGACTCCCTTATCCTTCAAAAATCTGTTGATCTCCACCTTAAGTATATTCAATGACCCAGCCTCCACAGCTCTCTAGGGCAGAAAATTTCACGGATTCACGACCCTTAGAAAAGAAATTCCTCCTCATCTCCGTTTTAAATGGGCAACCCCTTATTCCGAAACTATGCCCCCTAGTTCTAGATTCCCTCACGAGGGGAAATATCCTCTCTGCATCTATCCTGTTCAGCCCCCTCAGAATCTTACACGTTTCAATAAGATCACCTCTCTTTCTTCTAAACTCCAATGAGTAGAGGCCCAAGTTGTTAAACGCTCAGGAAGAAACGTGGTCACGGTGAATGTAAGACACGTGACGTTGCATCACGTGATTCATACCTGGTCCGGTTTATCCGTGTGCTAAATCGGGGTGAGGGAGACTGGAAGATGTTTGTGGCAGCAAGTGTCAGCACCAAACGCTCCCAGGGCAGGTACAGGGGGTTAGATACAGAGTAAAGCTCCCTCTACACTGTCCCATCACACACTCACAGGGCAGGTACAGCACGGGGTTAGATACAGAGTAAAGCTCCCTCTACACTGTCCCATCACACACTCCCAGGGCAGGTACAGCACGGGGTTAGATACAGAGTAAAGCTCTCTCTACACTGTCCCATCAAACACTCCCAGGGCAGGTACAGGGGGTTAGATACAGAGTAAAGCTCTCTCTACACTGTCTCATCAAACACTCCCAGGGCAGGTACAGCACGGGGTTAGATACAGAGTAAAGCTCCCTCTACACTGTCTCATCAAACACTCCCAGGGCAGGTACAGGGGGTTAGATACAGAGTAAAGCTCTCTCTACACTGTCTCATCAAACACTCCCAGGGCAGGTACAGCACGGGGTTAGATACAGAGTAAAGCTCCCTCTACACTGTCCCATCAAACACTCCCAGGGCAGGTACAGCACGGGGTTAGATACAGAGTAAAGCTCCCTCTACACTGTCTCATCAAACACTCCCAGGGCAGGTACAGCACGGGGTTAGATACAGAGTAAAGCTCTCTCTACACTGTCTCATCAAACACTCCCAGGGCAGGTACAGGGGGTTAGATACAGAGTAAAGCTCTCTCTACACTGTCCCATCATACACCTCACAGGGCAGGTACAGGGGGTTAGATACAGAGTAAAGCTCCCTCTACACTGTCCCATCACACACTCCCAAGGGCAGGTACAGCACGAGATAAAGTCTTTAGTCATGATGCTCTGTCCATCTTGCGTGTGGGTTCAGGCTTGATGGAGCATCTGATCTTTCTCTGCCCGACAACCACCGATGTCGCTTTGCCATCCACCTGTCTCCTGCACGGGGCGATCTCCTTCCGGCCCCGCACTGTGCAGCCTCTCTCAAAGCACTGGTCTCGAAGTTTCAGTGAGCCACACGGAGTCCGGAGGGGAGACACAGGATTCCACCACGCCATGATTGGGCCTGAGGAACGGAGGGGTGTCCATACCTCTTGGGGGGGGGGGGGGAAGGGAGGGTGGAGGTGAGGGTGAGGGGGGGGGGGGAAGGGAGGGTGGAGGTGAGGGTGAGGGGGGGGGGGGAAGGGAGGGTGGAGGTGAGGGTGAGGGGGGGGGGGGGAAGGGAGGGTGGAGGTGAGGGTGAGGGGGGGGGGAAGGGGGGGTGGAGGTGAGGGGCGGGGAGAGGGGGAAAAGACGGTGATCGTGGACGGACCTTGTCTGCTGGTCGATCCCCTTCAATGCCACGACCATTGTCATAGTTGGAACGCAGGCCACTATACGGCACCAAGTGTGCTGGGCTCTCACTGGAGCGAGTGGCCTCCAATCTGAAGATCATCGTAATCAAGAGGCATCTGTAAGACAGAAATCAGAAACTGGTTAGCATTTGTCTTTCTTGCAACTATTTTGTTGTTGAACATTAATACAAGTGTCCCTGATTAAAGGGGGACACAATAAACAAATTAACTTTTGGCAGTAAGCTTAATTCAAATCAACATTTGGTTGCCGGGGGTGATGATGCAATCCTTTTCTTTCTTACAATGCCACTTCTCTTCCTTCCCCTCGCCCCAGGGCGCTGGGGTAAAGTTCTAGACTTTTGTTGGTTAAGGGTTACAGAACCAAGGCGGGTAAGTGGAGTCAAGGCAGCAATCAGCCGTGATCTCATTCAACGGTGGAACACGCTCAAATAGGAAGACTTGCATTTATATAGCGCCTTTCACGACCACTGGACGTCTCAACTGTACGCAGTATTCCAGGTCTTTACAGCCAATGGGAGTGGAGTCACTGTTGTAACGCGGCAGCCAACGTGCGCACAGCAAGCTCCCACATACAGCCATGTGATAATGACCCAGATAATCTGTTTTTGCTATGTGGATTGAGGGATAAATATTGGCCCCAGGATACCGGGGAGAACTCCCCTGCTCTTCTTCGAAATAATGGCCATGGGATCTTTTACGTCCACCTGAGACAGCAGACGGGGCCTCGGTTTAACGTCTCATCCAAAAGACAGCACCTCCGACAGTGCGGCACTGCACTGGGAGTGTCAGCCTAGATTTATGTGCTCAAGTCTCTGCAGTGGGACTTGAACCCACAACCTTCTGACTCAGAGACAAGGGTGCTGCCCACTGAGCCACAGATGACACTCGAGGGGCTGAATGGCCTTCTCCTGTTCCTATGTTCCAATGGGAACCTTCAGGATATCACCCAAGTAGCTATTCCTCATGTTTGGGCCGAGACAGGGAATGTCCAAATCTTTGGTCCTTGTTGACCATTTAACTGCGTTCCACGGAGCTTTAGGGGCTGTGTCTAATTCCTTGTTACCATTAGCTCCCATCCGTGGCTGGCTAGTATTTGCCAACACAAAATGATTAAGCAGTGTCTCCATTTTAAAATTCTCATCATTGTTCTCAAATCCCTCCATGGCTTTTGCCTCGCCCTCCCCCCCTATCTCTGCAACCTCCTCCAGCCCCACAACCCTACACGATCTCTGCACTTCTCCAATTCCAGCCTTTTACGATTCCCCCCCACTCTCGATTTCCATCGCTCCACCATTGGTGGCCATGCCTTCAGCTGCCTGGGTCCTTGAAACATAGAAACATAGAAATTTACAGTGCAGGAGGAGGCCATTCCGGCCCACCGTGTCCGCGCCGGCCGACAAAGAGCCGCACGGCCCTCGGTCAGCAGCCCTGAAGGTTACATATAAACCTATGAACAATGACGGAAAGGTAAAGAGCACCCGGCCCAACCAGTCCGCCCCCCACATCTGCGACACCCCTTATACTGCACCTTAAGTACCCATCCAACCATCTCTTAAAAGTAGTGAGGGTTTCTGCATTGACCACTCTTCCAGGCAGCGAGTTCCAGATCCCGACTTCCCAATATTTAATCCCTCAATCAACATCACCAACAACCAGATTATCTGGGTCATTCACCACACTGCTGGCCGTGGGAGCTTGCTGTGCAGAAATTGGCTGCCGCATTTCCCACCGTTACAACGAAGCTTGGGGGTGGAGTATAAAAGCAGGGAAGTCTTGCTCCAGCTATACAGGAGTACTGCGTGCAGTTTTGGTTTCCATATTTCCGAAAGGATATGCTTACTTTGGAGGCAGTTCAGAGAAGGTTCACTCGGTTGATTCCGGGGATGAGGGGGGTTGACTTATGAGGGAAGGTTGAGGAGGTTGGGCCTCTACTCATTGGAATTCAGAAGAATGAGAGGTGCTCTTAGCGAAACATAGATTATGAGCGGGCTTGACAAGGTGGATGCAGAGAGGATGTTTCTGCTGATTAGGGGCATGAACTTAGAAGGGGGCATAATCTTAGAATAAGGGGCCGCCCATTTAAAACTGAGATGAGGAGAAATTTCTTCTCTCGGAGGGTTGTAAATCTGTGGAATTTGCTGCCTCAGAGAGCTGTGGAAGCTGGGACATTGAGTAAATTTAAGACAGAGATAAACAGTTTCTTAACCGATAAGGGGATAAGGGGGCGGGCAGGGAAGTGGAGCTGAGTCCATGATCGGATCAGCCATAATCGTATTGAATGGTGGAGTAGGCTCGAGGGGCCGAATGGCCGACTCCTGCTCCTATTTCTTATGTTCAAATGCACTTCATTGACTGTAAAGCGCTTTGGGACGTCCTGAGGTCGTGAAAGGCGCTATAGAAATGCAAGTTCTTTCTTTCACACGCTTGCACGAGGTCGCGCCCCGCGGGGGAACCCCTCCCCGATTTGTTTTCTCTTCTGTAATCCGAGAGGGGCTGAGGCCAATTGGGGCAGAGACAACTATTGGCGACCCCGCGTTTGTGAGCCACCTCACGGAGCGCCACTCACATCACAGTCCAACCGCACGTCCCATTCTGCGTCGGAGTCGGAGTCGGAAGACTCATAGAGCGGGATCAGCGAGGAGTGGGTGAGCTGCAGGAGCCAGTGCTGGATCTCCTGGTCGGGACGTCCGGCCGTCAGGTGGAAGGCGGTGCAGCCGTTGTACATCAGCCGGTCCACGTCCGCCCCGCGGTCAATGAGGAGCTGCACCACCTCCCTCCGCTGGAACTCCACGGCCAGGTGCAGGGGCGTTCGCCCGCTGCTCGATTCCTGTCGGTGGGGAGAGAGAGAGAGACACCGTTAGCCTGTAGTCCCACAGTGGGGAGAGAGAGAGAGAGAGAGACACCGTTAGCCTGTAGTCCCACAGTGGGGAGAGAGAGAGAGAGAGAGAGACACCGTTAGCCTGTAGTCCCACAGTGGGGAGAGAGAGAGAGAGAGAGAGAGAGAGACACCGTTAGCCTGTAGTCCCACAGTGGGGGGAGAGAGAGAGAGAGAGAGAGACACCGTTAGCCTGTAGTCCCACAGTGGGGGGAGAGAGAGAGAGAGAGAGAGAGAGAGAGAGACACCGTTAGCCTGTAGTCCCACAGTGGGGGGGGAGAGAGAGAGAGAGAGAGAGACACCGTTAGCCTGTAGTCCCACAGTGGGGGGAGAGAGAGAGAGAGAGAGACACCGTTAGCCTGTAGTCCCACAGTGGGGAGGGAGAGAGAGAGAGAGAGAGAGAGAGAGAGAGAGACACCGTTAGCCTGTAGTCCCACAGTGGGGAGGGAGAGAGAGAGAGAGAGAGAGAGAGACATCGTTAGCCTCTAGTCCCACAGTGGGGAGGGAGAGAGAGAGAGAGAGAGAGAGAGAGAGAGAGACACCGTTAGCCTGTAGTCCCACAGTGGGGGGAGAGAGAGAGAGAGAGAGAGAGAGAGAGAGACACCGTTAGCCTGTAGTCCCACAGTGGGGAGAGAGAGAGAGAGAGAGACATCGTTAGCCTGTAGTCCCACAGTGGGGAGGGAGAGAGAGAGAGAGAGAGAGAGAGACACCGTTAGCCTGTAGTCCCACAGTGGGGGGAGAGAGAGAGAGAGACACCGTTAGCCTGTAGTCCCACAGTGGGGAGAGAGAGAGAGAGAGAGACATCGTTAGCCTGTAGTCCCACAGTGGGGAGGGAGAGAGAGAGAGAGAGAGAGAGAGAGACACCGTTAGCCTGTAGTCCCACAGTGGGGAGGGAGAGAGAGAGAGAGAGAGAGAGAGACACCGTTAGCCTGTAGTCCCACAGTGGGGGGAGAGAGAGAGAGAGACACCGTTAGCCTGTAGTCCCACAGTGGGGGGAGAGAGAGAGAGAGAGAGACACCGTTAGCCTGTAGTCCCACAGTGGGGAGGGAGAGAGAGAGAGAGAGAGAGAGAGAGAGAGACACCGTTAGCCTGTAGTCCCACAGTGGGGAGGGAGAGAGAGAGAGAGAGAGAGAGACATCGTTAGCCTCTAGTCCCACAGTGGGGAGGGAGAGAGAGAGAGAGAGAGAGAGAGACACCGTTAGCCTGTAGTCCCACAGTGGGGGGAGAGAGAGAGAGAGAGAGAGAGAGAGACACCGTTAGCCTGTAGTCCCACAGTGGGGGGAGAGAGAGAGAGAGACACCGTTAGCCTCTAGTCCCACAGTGGGGAGAGAGAGAGAGAGAGAGACATCGTTAGCCATCGT
The DNA here is from genome assembly GCF_044704955.1 of Pristiophorus japonicus. Classification (NCBI taxonomy): domain Eukaryota; kingdom Metazoa; phylum Chordata; class Chondrichthyes; family Pristiophoridae; genus Pristiophorus; species Pristiophorus japonicus. The sequence continues at coordinate 5,943,830 of NC_092002.1, forward strand.
TAGCCTGTAGTTCCACAGTGGGGAGAGAGAGAGACATCGTTAGCCTCTAGTCCCACAGTGGGGAGGGAGAGAGAGAGACATCGTTAGCCTCTAGTCCCACAGTGGGGAGAGAGAGAGACATCGTTAGCCTCTAGTCCCACAGTGGGGAGAGAGAGAGACATCGTTAGCCTCTAGTCCCACAGTGGGGAGGGAGAGAGAGAGAGACACCGTTAGCTTGTAGTCCCACAGTGGGGAGAGAGAGAGAGAGAGAAAGAGTGAGAGAGACATCGTTAGCCTGTAGTCCCACAGTGGGGAGAAAGAGAGAGAGAGAGAGACATCGTTAGCCTCTAGTCCCACAGTGGGGAGAGAGAGAGAGAGAGACATCGTTAGCCTCTAGTCCCACAGTGGGGAGAGAGAGAGAGAGAGAGAGACATCGTTAGCCTCTAGTCCCACAGTGGGGAGAGAGAGAGAGAGAGAGAGAGAGAGACATCGTTAGCCTCTAGTCCCACAGTGGGGAGAGAGAGAGAGAGAGAAAGAGAGACACTGTTAGCCTCAAGTCCCACAGTGGGGGGAGAGAGAGAGAGAGAGAGAGACATCGTTAGCCTCTAGTCCCACAGTGGGGAGAGAGAGAGAGAGAGACATCGTTAGCCTCTAGTCCCACAGTGGGGAGAGAGAGAGAGAGAGAGAGACATCGTTAGCCTCTAGTCCCACAGTGGGGGGGGGGAGAGAGAGAGAGAGAGACATCGTTAGCCTCTAGTCCCACGGTGGGGAGAGAGAGAGAGAGAGAGAGAGAGACACTGTTAGCCTCAAGTCCCACAGTGGGGGGAGAGAGAGAGAGAGAGAGAGACACCGTTAGCCTCTAGTCCCACAGTGGGGAGAGAGAGCGAGAGACAGAGAGACACCATTAGCCTCTAGTCCCACAGTGGGGAGAGAGAGCGAGAGACAGAGAGACACCATTAGCCTCTAGTCCCACAGTGGGGAGAGAGAGCGAGAGACAGAGAGACACCATTAGCCTCTAGTCCCACAGTGGGGGGAGAGAGAGAGAGACAGAGAGACACCGTTAGCCTGTAGTCCCACAGTGGGGGGAGAGAGAGAGAGAGACAGAGAGACACCGTTAGCCTCTAGTCGCATGTTGGAGTTTCCCCCCCGCCCCCGTCAAGAAAGAAAAAAAGAAGAGAAAGAGGAAAGAAGCAAACAGGGAGAGAGAGAGAGAGAGAGAGAGAGGGGGAAAGAAGCAGAGAGGAGAGAGACAGAAAGAGAAGACTTGCATATATAGCGCCTTTCACGACCATCGGATGTCCCAAAGCGCTTTACAGCCAATGAAGTACTTTTGGAACACAGTCACTGTTGTAATGTGGGAAACGCGGCAGCCAATTTGCGCACAGCAAGCTCCCACACACAGCAATGTGATAATGACCAGATAATCTGTTTTTGTGATGTTGATTGAGGGATAAATATTGGCCCCAGGGCACCGGGGAGAACTTCCCTGCTCTTCTTCAAAATAGTGCCATGGGATCTTTTACGTCCGCCTGAGAGAGCAGTGCTGAGAAGGCAATAACTCCAGTTGGGATAGGGTCTTGTGGGAGCTTGCTGTGCGCAAAATTGGCTGTTACATTATAACAGATGGGACGTTAAACCGAGGCCCCGTCTGCTCTCTCAGGTGGACCTAAAAGATCCCACGGCCACTATTTTGAAGAAGAGCAGGGGAGTTATCCCTGTTGTCCTGGGGCCAATATTTATCTCTCAATCAATGTAACAAAAACAGATGATCTGGGTCATTATCACATTGCTGTTTGTGGGAGCTTGCTGTGCGCAAATTGGCTGCCGCGTTTCCCACATTACAACAGTGACTGCACTCCAAAAGGAAGTACTTCATTGGCTGTAAAGCGCTTTGCAACGTCCTGATGTTGTGAAAGGCGCTATAGAAATGCAAGTCTCTCTTTGTAGGTACAATGTATGCAACAACACACAGGTGCGACTAGGCAGGTGAGGGGAAGACGTACCTGAGCGTTAATGTTGGCTCCTGAAGCAAGCAGCTGTTGTGCTGTTTCACAGTCTCCTCTCATTGCTGCGATGTGAAGGCACGTGTGACCTGTGAGGGAGAGACACCGGCTGTTAACACTCGGGGCATGGAGTCACACACACATAGCGCGTCCAAACCACATTCGACAAACTCCCTTTTGCCACTGTCGAACTGAGCCCACCGGTGCAGGACGGTTCCAGGTTCAATTCCCGGCCTGCCCCGAGTGAGCACTTTAATTGGCCTCAGCACCCCGGCGATGGTGGGCCGTGGGTGGGTGGGGAAGTGAACATCAGCGATTAGCCACCACCAGAGATCACCTGATGGAAGTGTGTTTGTGCCCGTGCATGGCACGCGAATCAGGCAAGAACAGGTTCGGGCTCGGCTGCGATGCTTCCACAGTCGAATAGCTGACTGACATTCCCTCTGCAGGATCGCTCATGAGGAAATGGCAGGCTGGGTGAATTAGTCAAGGGCTCCCATCCAGTGTTGATGTAACTGTTACCTCAGCAAGGAGTCAGGGAATTGCAAAGAATATACGGCACAGAAAGAGGCCATTTGGCCCAACCAGTCTATGCCGGTGTTTATACACTACACGAAGCACCTCCCGCTCCATCTCAGCCTGTCAACATATCTTTCTATTCCCTTTTTTCTCTCAAGTATTCGTCTAATTTCCTTTTGGAAGCATCTAAGCTATTCGCCTCAACCACTTCCTGTGGTAGCGAGTTCCACATTCTCACCACTCTCTGTTGAGTAAGGACATTTCTCCTTATTTCCCTACTGCATTCATTAGTGACAGTCCTGTATTGATGGCCCCTAGTTATAAATCCCCCCACAAGTGGAAACATTCCTCCGCATCTACTCGCACACAGTCACTCCCTTATCGTTCAAAAATCTGTCTATCTCCCCCTTAAATATATTCAAATAACCCAGCCTCCACAGCTCTCTGGGGCAGAGAATTCCACAGATTCATGACCCTCAGAGAAGAAATTCCTCCACATCTCCGTTCTAAATGGGCGACCCCTTTATTCTGAATCCATCGGGTTCACGGATGTCCCTTTAAGGAAGGAAATCTGCCTTCCTTACCCGGTCTGCCAATTATGTGACTCCAGGCCCAAAGCAATGTGGTCGACTCTTAACTGCCCCTATGAAATGGCCCAGTGAGACACTTGCCCATTAACTGCCCCTCCGACAGTGCGGCACTCCCTCAGTACTGCCCCTCCAACAGTGCGGCACTCCCTCAGTACCGCCCCTCCGACAGTGCGGCACTCCCTCAGTACTGCCCCTCCAACAGTGCGGCGCTCCCTCAGCACCGCCCCTCCGACAGTGCGGCACTCCCTCAGTACCGCCCCTCCGACAGCGCGGCACTCCCTCAGTACCGCCCCTCCGACAGTGCGGCACACCCTCAGTACCGCCCCTCCGACAGTGCGGCACTCCCTCAGTACTGCCCCTCTGACAGTGCGGCGCTCCCTCAGTACCGCCCCTCCGACAGTGCGGCGCTCCCTCAGCACCGCCCCTCCGACAGTGCGGCACTCCCTCAGCACCGCCTCTCCGACAGTGGGGCACTCCCTCAGCACCGCCTCTCCGACAGTACAGTGCTCCCTCAGTACCGCCCCTCCGACAGTGCGGCGCTCCCTCAGCACCGCCCCTTTGAAAGGTCAGCACTGTGGGAGCACCTTCACCACACGGACTGCAGCGGTTCAAGGCGGCGGCTCACCACCACCATTCGGGATGGGCAATAAATGCTGGCCATGCCGGTGACGCCTGCATCCCGTGAACTAATACATTAAGCACGCAAGAACACACCGTAGTAGTTGCGGATTTCCAGGTATTGTGCCGTGCTCCGGAGCGCGAGGTTACCGACGCCCGTTGGGTTGAGCAGCGAATTGGCGCAGCCCAGCTCCCCCTGCTGGCATGCGAGGTGCAACGCGGTGTTGCCGAGGTTATCTGCGCTCCCTCGGTCCGCCCCGCTCTGGACCAGCTCCCTGGTCACCTCCGGCATGCTCATGATCACCGACAGGTGCAGCGGGCTCTGGAAAAAATCAAGAGGAAAGAGGAATTTTTAAAAAGAGCGAAACCTTCAAACAAAGAATTATACTTCGAGGGGACATGATTTTAAGACCATTAGAAAAAGAATGAAGGGAGAACTTAGGAGAATTTATTCGTTTTACTGCGAGCTTTGTTCAGACCTGGAACGCCTGAAGCAGAATCCACTATCGCTTTTAAAATGGAATTTGAAAAAGGAAAACTTTTAATACTGGGAAAGGGCAGGGGAATAGGACTGAAAGACTTGCATTTCTATAGCACCTCTCACGACCACTGGACGTCACAAAGTGCTTTACAGCCAATGAAGTACTGTTTTCGGAGTGTGGTCACTGTTGTAATGTGGGAAATGCGGCAGCCAGTTTGCGCACAGCAAGCTCCCACAAACAGCAATGTGATAATGACCAGATAATCTGTTTTTAGTGATGTTGGTTGAGGGATAAATATTGGCCGCAGGTCACTGGGGATAACTCCCCTGCTCCTCTTCGGAATACTGCCCTGGGATCTTTTACGTTCCCCCCGAGAGCGCCTCGGTTCAATGTCTCATCTGAAAGACGACATCTCCAATAATGCAGCACCTCCTCAGCACTGCCCCTCCGACAGTGCGGCTCTCCCTCAGTGCTGCCCCTCCGACAGTGCGGCGCTCCCTCAGTGCTGCCCTTCCGACAGTGCGGCGCTCCCTCAGCGCTGCCCCTCCGACAGCGCAGAGCTCCCTCAGCACTGCCCCTCCGACAGCGCAGCGCGGCGCTCCCTCAGCGCTGCCCCTCCGACAGCGCAGAGCTCCCTCAGCACTGCCCCTCCGACAGCGCAGCGCTCCCTCAGCACTGCCCCTCCGACAGCGCAGCGCGGCGCTCCCTCAGCGCTGCCCCTCCGACAGCGCAGAGCTCCCTCAGCACTGCCCCTCCGACAGCGCAGCGCGGCGCTCCCTCAGCACTGCCCCTCCGACAGCGCAGCGCGGCGCTCCCTCAACGCTGCCCCTCCGACAGCGCAGAGCTCCCTCAGCACTGCCCCTCCGACAGCGCAGCGCGGCGCTCCCTCAGCACTGCCCCTCCGACAGCGCAGCGCGGCGCTCCCTCAACGCTGCCCCTCCGACAGCGCAGAGCTCCCTCAGCACTGCCCCTCCGACAGCGCAGAGCTCCCTCAGCACTGCCCCTCCGACAGCGCAGAGCTCCCTCAGCACTGCCCCTCCGTCAGCGCAGTGCGGCGCTCCCTCAGCACTGCCCCTCCGACAGCGCAGCGCGGCGCTCCCTCAGCACTGCACTGGGAGTTGTCAGCCTTGGATTCTGTGCTGAACTGTGTTAAACGGGACTCGTTGGGATACGGGGCAGCAGAGTTTATTCTTTCTACGTCTCTTGTCACGGTGGGGGGGTGGGGCGAGGTGGTGGGTGAGGGGATTGCCCCTCCACCAGATAGCGGGAGGCGACAAGACGAGACTCACCTGTCGGGATTTGTTCCAAAGGTTGATAACAGATGGTTCAGAACGCAGGAGGAAGCTGACAATATCTGGGCGCTTGTGCAGAATGGCCAGGTGGAGAAACCTGAGGAGAGAGAGAGAGAAGGAAAAAAATAAGTGACAGAGGTGTAAAGTGTGCACCGGTGAGTGTAAGAAATAGGAGCCTGCTCCGCCATTCAATAAGATCATGGCTGATCTGATCTTGGCCTCAGCTCCACTTCCCCGCCCGCTCCCCATAACCCTCGACTCCCTTATTGTTCAAAAATCTGTCGATCTCCACCTTAGATATATTCAATGACCCAGCCTCCACATCTCTCTGGGGTAGAGAGTTCCACAGATTCACAACCCTCAGAGAAGAAATTCCTCCTTATCTCTGTCTTAAATGGGTGACCCCTTGTTCTGAGACTATGCCCCCTAGTTCTAGATTTCCCCCACGAGGGGAAACATCCTCTCTGCATCTACCCTGTCCAGCCCCCTCAGAATCTTGTACGTTTCAATAAGATCACCTCATTCTTCTTCTCCAATGAGTACAGGCCCAACCTTTCTTCATAAGACAACCCCTTCATCTCAGGAATCAACCTCTGAACTGCCTCCAATGCAAATATATCCTTCCTTAAATAAGGAGACCAAAACTGTACGCAGTATGCTCACAGGTTTGTAGAGCTGGTGCACCATGAGTGGCTTAGCCAGTCATGCGTTGTTCACAAGACTCAATAAAACCCCAGCCAGTTGGCTTCAGGGGATCCACGATGGGGCAGGTGGTTGTGAGCCTGGTGGATGAACGGGTAATGTGTCATGTGATTGTTAAACCTTTTGCCAATAAACCAACTAGTTCTTAATAGCAGTGTGTTGCTATGAATTCTTAAGCAAAGAACCCATAAAGCAAATACATTACGGGGCGGGGGAAGAGGAGGAGGCATTGAGGCGGAGAACACACAGGGTGGGAACTTCCTGAGAAATCCCAATCTCCCTGACAGCAGCTCCCGCTTTGGAAGTGGTTAGTTATTTCCACACTACCTGGCAGCTGTGAATTGAAAATAAAATCGGGAATGCTGACACACTATTTATATAGAGGGGGAATTCCAGCGTGAATTCTTACTGTAAAAGGTCCCATTGGTGTCATAACCGGGGAAGTGAAGTTACAAAAAAAAAATCCGTTAAATTGACAATGATTTCCTTCTGGTCCAATTTCTTCCCCCAAGCCTTTCCTCATTCCAACAACTTGAAGGTTATACAGTGCCATTAAATGTAGTAGAACGTCCCAAGGAAAGAAAGACTTGCATTTATATCGCGTCTTTCACGACCACCGGATGTCTTAAAGCGCTTTACAGCCAATGAAGTACTTTTTGGAGTGTAGTCACTGTTGTAATGTGGGAAACGCGGCAGCCAACTTGCGCACAGCAAGCTCCCACACACAGCAATGTGATAATGACCAGATAATCTGTTTTTGTGATGTTGATTGAAGGATAAATATTGGCCCCAGGACGCCGGGGAAAACCTCCCTGCTCTTTTCTGCAAAATAGTGGCCGTGGGATCGTTTACGTCCAACTGAGAGAGCAGACGGGGCCTCGGTATAACGTCTCATCTGAAAGATGGCACCTCCGACAGTGCGGCGCTCCCTCAGCACCGCCCCTCCGACAGTGCGGCGCTCCTTCAGCACTGCCCCTTCGACAGTGCGGCGCTCCCTCAGCACCGCCCCTCCGACAGTGCGGCGCTCCCTCAGCACTGCCCCTCCGACAGTACAGCGCTCCCTCAGCACCGCCCCTCCGACAGTGCGGCGCTCCCTCAGCACCGCCCCTCCGACAGTGCGGCGCTCCCTCAGCACCGCCCCTCCGACACTCCCTCAGCACCGCCCCTCCGACAGTGCGGCGCTCCCTCAGCACCGCCCCTCCGACAGTGCGGCGCTCCCTCAGCACCGCCCCTCCGACAGTGCGGCGCTCCCTCAGCACCGCCCCTCCGACAGTGCGGCGCTCCCTCAGCACTGCCCCTCCGACAGTGCGGCGCTCCCTCAGCACCGCCCCTCCGACAGTGCGGCGCTCCCTCAGCACTGCACTGGGAGTGTCAGCCTGGAATAATGTGCTCAAGTCCCTGGAGTGGGACTTGAACCCACAACCTTCTGACTCAGAGGCGAGAGAGAGGGCTGCCCACTGAGCCACGGCTGAGATGAGGCAGAAATGATATAATATTTGACACCAAAGCCACACTTGGAGATAATTAGCCTCTTGCACACCCCTGCCACTTCCTTCACCCCACCATTGGTGACCGTGCCTTCAGCTGCCTGGGCCCTAATCAATCGATTTTTGCACTCTAAGGGATATGGGGATTGGGCGGAAAAGTGGAGTTGAGGTCGATGATCAGCCATGATCTTATTGAATGGCGGAGCAGGCTCGAGGGGCCGAATGGCCGACTCTGCTCCTATTTCTTCTGTTCTTGTGTTCTTAAGCTCTGAAATTCCCACCGCCTCTCTCTCCTCCTTTAAGACACTGCCTCTTGGACCACGGTTTATTACCTGCCCTAATATCTCCCTATGTGGCTTGGTATCAAACCTTGTCCGATTTACGCACCTTGGGACCTTTTTTTTTACTGTGTCAAAGGCGCTATATAAATCTAAGTTGTTGTTGTTGCAGAGGACCGCACACGCTTTTCTTTCTGTCAATGTTAACGGGCGAGATATTTGGTCGAGACACTGAAATAGCACTGGCCTCACAGGGGACATGGGTCAGGGTCGCAGGTCACCGAAGCACGAGCCAACCAACAGTGAGTCACACGTGCATTACTTCTGCATTAGTCATTCTCGGTCGCTTCATTCTCTCACGAGCTATTACCCCGCCTCGCCAAACCCTTTATACAATCGAATCAAGGACACTTCCACCTGGGTTTCCCCAGTCAGGTCAAAACAGGAATGTCCCACATTCATAAGCTCATAAGAAATAGGAGCAGGAGTCGGCCATTCGGCCCCTCGAGCCTGCTCCGCCATTCAATGAGATCACGGCTGATCTTCGACCTCAACTCCACTTTCCCGCCCGATCCCCATATCCCTTGACTCCAAAAATCTAGCGATCCCACTCAGCCTTGAATATACTCAACGACTGAGCCTCCACGGCCCTCTGGGGCAGAGAATTCCAAAGATTCACCACCCTCTGAGTGAAGAAATTCCTCCTCATCTCAGTCCTAAATGGCCGACCCCTTATCCTGAGACTGTGTGACCCCTGGTTCTAGACTCCCCAGCCCGGGGGGGAAACACCCTCCCTGCATCTACCCTGTCAAGCCCCTGTAAGAATGTTGTATGTTTCAATGAGATCACCTCTCATTCTTCTAAACTCCAGAGAGTATCGGCCCATTCTACTCAATCTCTCCTCATAGGACAGCACCCTCATCCCAAGAATCAATCTTCCTGGTCTATACCGAGTCTGTTGATCGGAGTCAGGATGGCTGCTACAAGGGACAGAAGGTGGGACTCATTTATTTAATACCACATCATACAATAACTTGTATTTATATAGGGCCTTTAACGTAGTGAAATGTCCCAAGGTGCTTCACAGGAGTATGAGATTCAAAATTTGACACTGAGCTGCATAAGTAGAAATTAGCGCAGGTGACCAAAAAGATATCGGTTTTAAGGAGCTTCTTGAAGGGAGGAAAGAGAGGTCGAGAGGTTTAGGCAGGGAGTTCCAGAGCTTGGGGCCCAGGCAACAGAAGGCACGGCCACCGATGGCTGAGCGATTATAATCAGGGAGGCTCAAGAGGGCAGAATTAGAGGAGCGCAGACATCTCGGGGGGGAAGTTGTGGGGCTGGAGGAGATTACAGAGATAGGGAGGCGTGAGGGGCCATGGAGGGATTTGTAAACAAGGATGAGAATTTTGAAATTGAGGCATTGTTTAACCAGGAGCCAATGTGGGTCAGCGAGCACAGGGGGGTGATGGGTGAGCGGGACTCGGTGCAAGTTAGGACACGGATAACCAAATTACAGGGTATTTGTATATACGTAAAAACCAGGCTGAGCCCTCAGCAAATTCTATGACGAGCAACCTCTGTTGAACTGGTCTTATAGCACTGCAGTTACAACGTCACATATTTATTTACAAGCGTAGTTTAGCAACACTCGGGTAGAAATTGTGACTCATGTTCTCAAAACAAGCCCCGCGTTGTACCAGCACAGAGGGGAGGTTTTGTACAGGAACCGAACATCTCTATCGCCACAGCTTGACGCGTTGACAAGCTGCCAGTCAGGATTAGAAAAACCCGCAGAAACACGAGGAATTTTCCCAAGGTTTGCTCATAGGGAATTCCCTTGGACCTTATCAGGAACTGCAGGGACTTTCATCTGCAGTGTTTGGAATGCTTCAACAGAGAACAGGAATGAAACGACTTTGGAAATTACTTGGAAGGACATAGAATTTACACAAACAGATCATTCAGTTCAACGGGTCTGTGCCGGTGTTTATGCACAAGCCTCATCCCACCCTACCCTTCTATTTCTCTCTCCCTCGTGTGCTTATCTAGCTTCCTGGTAAATGCATCATCATCATTATAGGCAGTCCCTCGGAATCGAGGAAGACTTGCTTCCACTCCTAACATGAGTCCTTAGGTGGCTGAACAGTCCAATACGAGAGCCACAGTCCCTGTCACAGGTGGGACAGAGAGTGGTTGAGGGAAGGGGTGGGCGGGACTGGTTTGCCGCACGCTCCTTCCGCTGCCTGTGCTTGGTTTCTGCACGCTCTCGGCGACGAGACTCGAGGTGCTCAGCGCCCTCCCGGATGCATTTCCTCCACTTAGGGCGGTCTTTGGCCAGGGACTCCCAGGTGGCAGCGAGTTCCACATTCTCACCACTCTCTGGGTAAAGAAGTTTCTCCTGAATTCCCCATTGGATTTATTCGTGGAAACATCTTGTACCGTATCGAACCCCTTCATAATTTTAAAGACCTCTATCGGGTCACCCCTCGGCAGGTTCAGTCTTTGTTGATAGTTAGAACGAGTTTGGTTCCTCTATTTTATTGCGTTTGCAAAAAATTTGTATTTTAAAAAATTTGGGATGGATTCTATACCCAAGGACAGACAAGCAGAAGCAATGATGTTTTAGAAAGGTGATGTTGATGGTGAGGTGTGTGTTGGGATTGCTAAACTAGGTGCCCCTGAATTGGGGAAATCAATTAGCGTTCCTGCTCCTGATGACAAACCAGTGAAACATCCTGGAAGGGGCTTGGGGCAAGGAAGGGGGAAAAAAAAAAAAATCAGGATTTGTCTGCAAATTGGTTCCCACTCTCATATAGCCCATCAACAGACTATTGAGGTAAGATCAACCATGAATGACAGAACAGGCCAGAGGTGCTGAACGGCCTCCTCCTCTTCCTATCTTATACACGAGGACAAGCCATTTATGATCCACAATGAATATATCCCGGGTCTGGTGTAATGTATGCATCTGCGAGTATGCTCACTGGTTTGTGGAGCTGTTGCTCGGTGAGTGGCTTAGCCAGTCATGTGATGTTCACAAGACTCAATAAAACCCCGGCCAGTTGGGTCTAAGTCACCCAGGATGAGGTATGCAGTTGTGAGCCTGGTGGATGAATTGGTAATGTGTAGTGTGATTGCTAAACCTTTTGCTAATAAACCAACTAGTTCTTAATAGCAATGTGTTGCTGTGAATTCTTAAGCAAAGAACTCGAAGCAAATACATTGCACCTGGAGTGAGGCTAAGCGTTTAGGATCAGACTGTACGGACACGATGGGCCGAATGGCCTCCCCCTCAATGTTTAATGAGTCTCAATGTTAAAACACATTCTGACCGGAATAGATTGCATCTCTCGTCATCCTCTCCTTCACATTCTTACTTGCTCCGACCTCTCTCTCCCACACAGATCCTTTTTGTGCTCTTCCTCCGCATTCTCCCTCATCTTAAAACTGAACCTCTCCCTTTCATTCTTACCAAGTTGCATACTGCACATTACTGAGGGAGCGCCGCGCTGTCGGGGGGGGCGGTGCTGAGGGAGCGCCGCACTGTCGGAGGGGCAGTGCTGAGGGAGCGCCGCACTGTCGGAGGGGCAGTGCTGAGGGAGCGCCGCGCTGTCGGAGGGGCGGTGCTGAGGGAGCGCCGCACTGTCGGAGGGGCAGTGCTGAGGGAGCGCCGCACTGTCGGAGGGGCGGTGCTGAGGGAGCGCCGCACTGTCGGAGGGGCGGTGCTGAGGGAGCGCCGCACTGTCGGAGGGGTGGTGCTGAGGGAGCGCCGCGCTGTCGGAGGGGCAGTGCTGAGGGAGCGCCGCGCTGTCGGAGGGGCGGTGCTGAGGGAGTGCTGCGCTGTCTTTCAGATGAGACATTAAACCGAGGCTCTGTCTGCCCTCTCGGGTGGGCGGAAAAGATCCCACGGCCACTATTTCAAAGAAGAGCCGGTGTCCTGGGGCTAATATTTATCCCTCAATCAACATCACTAAAAAAAAACAGATTATCTGGGTCATTATCACATTGCTGTGTAGTGGGAGCTTGCTGTGCGTAAATTGGCTGCCGCGTTTCCCACATTACAACAGTGACTACACTCCAAAAAATACTTCACTGTGATGACCAGAGATGCTGTACAAAAGATTTATTTAGATCCCCCGGCTGAATGAGCAGGAATATGGATAATTCCTTAGCCTGAGAATCACATTCAAAGCCACAACATTCTTATTTTTAAGAATAAAAACGTTCATGTTAATAATCATTCATGGAAATGGTTTAAGTATCAAACACGTGGTGGGGAGGGAAGAGGGCGATTGTTACAACATTTAAAACAAAACTTACGTGTCCCCATCTTCACTCCTGAACCACGTCCAGTTCTGGGCTCGGCTCTGCTCCTCCACACTGCCAGAGCTGACAGTTAAATGTTCCATCTGATCAGAAATGCTGTTCAGGCTCTCATCCGCCTCTTGCATGGAGTCGATGCCACTGTCCAGCCGATCCCCCTCCAGCCCGAACTTGGCATCCTGAAGTTTGACATGCCTCCTCCTGTTCTGGTCGCTTTCAAGAACTCCTCTGAAATTGACCGAGAGATCAGCCATCGCCTTGTTCACTTAAAATATATATTTTCCCCTTTTTACAAAACTACTTTTTCCCCTCTTCCTTGGGTAACTTTTTGCAGCCAGGCCACACACACACACACACACACACACTGTGTTCTCTGCACTCTCTGGCTATCTGCTTCAGACTGCCAATGTGGGAGGAAGCTTATAAAAACTTTATTACACAGCCACGCCTCGCTATGTCTGATTTTAGACAGGGGAATACCACACATGTGACTGGGTGCTTTTTTAACGTGACTAATTAAATGACTATCTTCTTTTATTACAAAGTTAAAACCCTGGCTCCTTTTTCAATTGCCTTCTTTTGGAGTCTTGATAAAAAAAACTCCCAAACTTTTTAAAAACTTTTAATCTGGGTGGCTTTTAAATGTACACATTTTAGGCACAGGGCGGAAGGAAATGGTTTTTTAGCTATTTCCTCCGACAATTTTTCAGAATTTATAAGGTAAAAATCCCTCTCCCTCCCCTATTTATATCTACTGCGGATATTTTAAGAAATGGGAGTAGGATTCGGCCCTTCGAACCTGCCCTGCTAACTTTTCAGGGCTTGAGGGAGTTTAAGTGCATTGAGAAGGTTAAGAACTGTTTTGAATGTGGTCTTTAAAATAATGAAGGAAGATTAACAGGTTTTAAAAAAAATTCATATCATCTTTAAACTCTTTCTTCCCCTTTTACGATTTGCATTTAGGGTTAGGATTGCAGTCAGATAGAAAAATAAAGATTTGCATTTATATAGCGCCTTGCACAACCACCGGATGTCTCAAAGTGCTTTTACAGCCAATGAAGTACTTTTTGGAATGTAGTCACTGTTGTAATGTGTGGGGAACGTGGCAGCCACTTTGTGCACAGCAAGCTCCCACAAATCCCAGGCTGCAGCGGTTCAAGAAGGCGGCTCACCACCACCTTCTCCAGGGGCAATTGGTTATCCAAAACTCGGTTGCCCCGTGTCCTAACTCGCACCGAGTCCCGTTCACACATCACCCCCTGTGCTCACTGCCCCGTGTCCTAACTCGAACCAAGTCCCGCTCACCCATCACCTCCTCTGCTTGCTGGCCTGTGTCCTAACTCGCACCGAGTCTCGCTCACCCATCGCCCCCTGTGCTCGCTGCCCCGTGTCCTAACTCGCACCATGTCCCGTTCACCCATCGCCCCCTGTGCTCACTGCCCCGTGTCCTAACTCGCACCGAGTCCCGCTCACCCGTCGCCCCCTGTGCTCGTTGCCCCGTGTCCTAACTCGCACCGAGTCCCGCTCACCCATCACCTCCTCTGCTCGCTGGTCTGTGTCCTAACTTGCACCGAGTCCCACTCACCCATCACCCCGCTGTGCTCGCTGACCTACATTGGCTCCCGGTTAAGCAACGTCTTGATTTCAAAATTCTCATCCTTGTTTACAAATCCCTCCATGGCCCTCGCCCCTCCCTATCTCTGTAATCTCCTCCAGCCCCACAACCCCCCGAGATGTCTGCGCTCCTCTAATTCTGCCCTCCTGAGCATCCCTGACTGTAATCGCTCAACCATCGGCGGCCGTGCCTTCTGTTGCTCTGGAACTCGCTGCCTAAATCTCTCCGCATCTCTTTCCTCCTTCAAGATGCTCCTTAAAACCTACCTCTTTGACCTAGCTTTCGGTCACCTGCGCTAATTTCTACTTATGTGGCTCAGTGTCAAATTTTTAATCCCATAATACTCCTGTGAAGCGCCTTGGGGCGTTTCACTACGTTAAAGGCGCAATATAAATACCTCCGCCCCCCCCCCAAAAAAAATTAGATATGGGTAATAAATGCCGGCCTTGCCAGCGACGCCCACATCCTGTGAATGAATAGAAAGTCAGGGGTCACTGGATAATAATCAGGAACCCTGGCTGATTCTCCAACAATGGGCAACTCCTCCAGTTCAGTCCCAGCTCGAATCGATGAGCTCTGCAACGAGCAGGGAAGCCCTCTGGCCCGCTTTCTCCGAACATGACCAGGCCTGTCGAGTATTCCGATACGTGCTCAGCGAGTGAGTTTGAAAAGCGAAATTGGTTTGACCTTTCAGTGAAGTACGACTCAGCACAGGCTGGGAATCGAAGCTGGGATCTTCCTTGTACAGGCTTGACACGTGTACTCACTGACTCAACCCACTGAGTCACCCGGCTGACTCCCGTGTGCTCCCGGCTGGAATATAATCAATGCTGTAAAATATGCAAAAACGGCAATAACTGACATTTATTCATTTTCTTTTTCTTAGGCAATCCCTCGAAACGAGGATGACTTGCTTCCACACCAAAAAGGCGCAGTGTCTCTGCACCTTGATACAAACTCACACCAGGCATGGATATATCAGACTCTGTGACCTTCACTTTATTCCCAGGACGAAAGAGTGCTGATCCTGGGTGGGACCTCCCCTTTTATACCTGGAAGCCCAGGTGAGGAGCTCACTCCCTGTGGTCAAGGTGTGCATTACAAGGGTTCAGGTACAGTGTGCATGAGTTACAGTTACATACTTATAGTCATTGCAAGATGGTGAAGTACATGACAAAAGGGATGAGTTCACAGGTATTTCAATGACATTCCCAGTCCCGAACTACATCCTGAAGGGTGGAAGATGCCTGTGGGTGGGATTTTTTTAACGTGGGGTGACCGTTGCACACCAGCCACCACACGGGGCTTGACAGAGCGAGGTCTTGGTCCAGTGGCAAGGGTTAACCAGGACGACTGGAGACCAGCTCTGCTGCACGGATCTAGTGAGTTCGAGGCCCAGAAGAGGCGAGAGACCCAGGGGGCAGCACGGGCCAGCCCACACTGCGATATGGGCTGCATTTATATAGCGCCTTGAGCACAGTAAAACATCCCCACGCATTTCACAGGAGCGTAATCAAACTAAATTTGACACCGAGCCGCATGAGGAGATATTAGGGCAGGTGATCAAAAAGCTTGGTCAAAGAGGTAGGTTTTAAGGAGCGACTTAAAGGAGGAGAGAGAGGCGGAGAGGTTGAGGGAGGGAGTTCCAGAGCTTGGGGCCCAGGCAACAGAAGGCACGGCCACCGATGGTGGAGCGATTATAATCAGGGATGCTCAAGAGGGCAGAATTAGAGGAGCGCAGAGATCTCGGGGGGGTTGTGGGGCTGGAGGAGATTACAGAGATAGGGAGGGGCGAGGGCCATGGAGGGATTTGTAATCAAGGATGAGAATTTTGAAATTGAGGCGTTGCTTAACTGGGAGCCAATGTGGGTCAGCGAGCACAGTGGGTGATGGGTGAGCGGGACACAGTGCGAGTTAGGACACAGGGCAGCGAGCACAGGGGGTGATGGGTGAGCGGGACACAGTGTGAGTTAGGACACAGGGCAGCGAGCACAGGGGGTGATGGGTGAGCGGGACACAGTGCGAGTTAGGACACAGGGCAGCGAGCACAGGGGGTGATGGGTGAGCGGGACACAGTGCGAGTTAGGACACAGGGCAGCGAGCACAGGGGGTGATGGGTGAGCGGGACACAGTGCGAGTTAGGACACGGGGCAGCGAGCACAGGGGGTGATGGGTGAGCGGGACTCGGTGTGAGTTAGGACACGGGGCAGCCGAGTTAGATTAAGTGAATAGCTGTGAATGGGTGGAAAGCTGGAATGTGACCGAGGCGTTTAAGTGTCACCGTGACCAAGTTGGTAAGCACCATGGAAGGTTGGAAAATGATGGGCAGGAATAGATCAGCCGGTCCTTCGAGCTGACCCCAGGCTCATGATGGCTGAGATGTTCATGGCCAGATGCTTCACGATTCTCCCCCTGCCTCACTTTCGACCCCCCACCATGTCCCGCACCCTCACAGACATGTCAAATCCTGGGAGAAGCTAAAAACCCCAGGGCCAGTAAGAGTCAAAAATTCGCTGGAAGGTTCCTCTCCGACTCTCCCGCAGGTGATTGCACCCAGTCCAGGAGACTGCACTGACCCAGTGATATCTTTTAATCCACTCACTGCCTTTCTGATACAATCCCCGCTCCAGTCAGGAACCGGTCCTGCTCTTGCTTACAGGCGATACAGAGAATCCGCCCCCATCGTACCAGACGGCAATGTATTCCAGAAACATTTTCACTCTGAGTTGCAAGGTTGTGGGCCAATGTTCCCCCAGTGTCAGCCGTGGCTCAGTGGGCACTCTCGCCTCTGAGTCAGAAGGTTGTAGGTTCAAGTCCCACTCCAGGGACCCGAGCACATAAATCCAGGCTGACACTCCCAGTGCAGTACAGAGGGAGTGCCGCACTGTCGGAGGGGCAGTGCTGAGGGAGCGCCGCACTGTCGGAGGTGCCATCTTTCGGATGAGACGTTAAACCTGTCTGCCCTCTCAGGTGGACGTGAAAGATCCCACGACCACTATTTCGATGGAGATCAGGGGAGTTTGCCCTGGGGCCAATATTTATCCCTCAATCAACATCACAAAAACAGATAATCTGGGTCATTATCACATGGCTGTTAGTGGGAGCTTGCTGTGCGCAAGTTAGCTGCTGCATTTCCCACATTACAACAGTAACTTTAAAAAGTACTTCCTTGGCTGTAAAGCATCTTGGGGTGTTATGAGGTGGGGACAGTTTTTCTTTCAGCGAGGGTACCGAGAGGAGGAAGTTACAAAGATGCTGGAGGTGCTCGATGCAAAAAGTGAGTCTCATGTTCCCCCTGCTGGTATAACATTGCAACTGCATACAGCGGAGCTGGTCTCCATTTGTGTGAAGATCCCAGGGTAAATACCCTGATCCTACTCTCACAGTGCAGAATCCCGGCTGAAGGGACTGCAGAGTTATAACACTGTAGCATTAGTGTATTGACCCTCGAGCTCTTTATTAGAAGCTGAGCCCAGTGCCCCAGTATAAAAGCAAAGAAAGGCTTGCATTTATATATCGCCTTTCCCGACTTTAGGACGTCCCATAGCGCTTTACAGCCAATAAAGTACTTCTTGGAATGCAGTCACCATTGTAATGTGGGAAACGCGGCAGCTAATTTGCGCACAGCAAGCTCCCACACACAGCAATGTGATAATGACCCGATCATCTGTTTTTGTTATGTTGATTGAGGGATAAATATTGGCCCCAGGACACCGGGGAGAACTCCTCTGCTCTTCTTCGAAATCGTGCCATGGGATCTTTTATGTCCACCTGAGAGAGCACACGGGGCCTCGGTTTAATGTCCCATCCGAAAGACAGCACCTCCGACAGTGCAGCGTTCCCTCAGTACTGCCCCTCCGACAGTGCGGCGCTCCCTCAGTACTGCCCCTCCGACAGTGCAGTGTTTCCTCAGTACTGCCCCTCCGACAGTGCGGCGCTCCCTCAGTACTGCCCCTCCGACAGTGCGGCACTCCCTCAGTACCGCCCCTCCGACAGTGCGGCGCTCCCTCAGTACCGCCCCTCCGACAGTGCGGCGCTCCCTCAACACTGCCCCTCCGACAGTGCGGCGCTCCCTCAGCACTGCCCCTCCGACAGTGCGGCACTCCCTCAGCACTGCTCCTCCGACAGTGCGGCGCTCCCTCAGCACTGCATTGGAAGTGTCAGCCAAGATTTTGTTCTCAAGTCTCTGGAATGGGACTTGAACCCGTGACCTACTGAACTGAGCCACATATGAACTATATGTCCCAAACTCAGGATTCTGTGATGTTTATGTGATTACATTTCCTTCGGATGCCTTGCATGTGTGAGCGCAGATTATTCCCAAGGGCACAAGCCTCTTAATGGAGGCACAACATTGCTGTTCCCATCCCCTCTTATCTCAATTTCATGGGCTCTGGGTTACTTCTGGTGTCTCACTTAAGTGGCCACTTGCCACGTCAGTGCCCAGGCAACGAGTATCAGTACGATATTTGACCTTGGGGAGCATCACAATTGTCCCCAGTTCTGCTTACGCCCGATGATGGGAATTCTGCTTTTTGTTATCAGTCATTTCTTTGTACATGGGAGAGAGGGCATTCAGCATCTGTTTTCCTTCTTGCAAGGCTCAGTTGGTGACTAGAGAAATCGGAATCAGATCTTCAGACAGCATCAGCAACTCTGAGGCTCTGTCCCTTTAAGAGACGATTGGGGAAAGAAATCAGCACGGCAGCGCCACCGGATGGCAATAACAAGTACTGCAGCAACTTAATGAAATGCTCAATGCTGCCTAATTCCATTGTAGGTGTGGGAGGGGAGGGGGCTTTCCATAAAGACAAATATAGCAGTACTCTTGCCACAAAGTCAGAAGGCTGTGGGCTCAAAATCCACTCCAGGATATAAACCTCTAATCCAGGCTGACGCTCCCAGTGCAGTGCTGAGGGAGCCCCGCACTGTCGGAGGTGCCGTCTTTCTAGATGAGACGTTAAACCGAGGCCCCGTCTGCTCTCTCAGGTCGACATTAAAGATCCCGCGGCCACTATTTTTGAGGGGGTGTTCTCCCTGGTTCTCGATTTTAAAATTCCCATCCTTGTTTTCAGATCCCTCCATGGCCTCGCCCCTCCCTGGCTCTGTAACCTCCTCCAGCCCCACAACCCTCTGCGATCTCTGCGCTCCTCCAACACTGGCGTCTTGCACATCCCCCGATTTCCTTCGCTCCTCCATTGGTGGCCGTGCCTTCTGTTGCCTGGGCTCCAAGCTCTGGAATTACCTCTGTCATGCCTGACACCAGGGGGCGCCACTGTCGGAGGTCACTGGGCTGTACGCACGTGTGTGCAGCCCAGGTATAAAAGGAAAGCCATCATGTAATGTATTCACTTTGGGCCCGAATAAAGCAGAGTCAGGTTTGTACCCGTGTTAGTTTACAGTATTCAGTTATTACATACATTACATTTGGCAACGAGGTAACTTAAGAACCTTCGCATGCAAAAATGAGCACAATTGGAATTCTGCAGAGATTCGTGGCGGGAGAGGACGGGGCAGATTGTGTAGTTCGCCTGGACCAGTACTTCATGGCCAACAAAATGGAGGAACCCACTGACACAGTTAGGCGCAGGGCGGTCTTCCTCACGGTTTGCGGTCCGAAAATCTCTGGACTCATAAAGAATCTTCTCTCGCCTGCAAGTCCAACGGACAAGGACTATGAGGAATTGTGTGCTCTGGTACGTGACCATCTCAAACCAGAAGAAGGCATCATCATCTCTACACGCACGTTCGTTCTGAGGGCCAGGACGTGTCGGAATTCGTTGCCGACCTAAGACGTCTAGCTGGACCGTGTAAGTTCGAAAACGCGTTTGCAGACATGCTGCGGGACCTCTTTGTAAATCGGCATCAACCACGAGGCGATCCTGCGTAAGCTACTGGCGGTGGCGATGCTGGATTTGAGCAAGGCCATCACGATTGCCCAGGCATGCATGACGGCGGACAAAAACTTAAAAAGCAGATATCATCGAAAAATTGGAACTCGGCAAGTACTGTAAACAAGATTGCATCATCGTTTGGCAGAGCTGCATATGGCAGGGCCTACTCGACTGGGTATGCAAAACCTGTGGCTGCCCAAAGTCCGCCAATGGGAATGAATCCGATTTCACCGTGTTGGCGTTGTGGGGACAATCATCGGCCTCATCAGTGTCGGTTTAATCAGTACATTTGTAAAGGCTGTTCGAGACTGGGGCATCTCCAGCGCAGGTGTCCGCAACTGAGCAAGCGTGCTGCGACACACCACGTGGAGGATGATGACCGGTATAGCGTGGATCCGGATATGCAATCCGAGATACGAGAGGCGGACGTGTAGGAACTGTATTCGTTCCTAACAAAGAGCCAACCGATAATGATTAATGTGAAACTTAACGGTGTGCTGGTACCGATGGAATTGGACACGGGGGCGAGTCAATCAATAATGAGCCAGAGGACATTCGACAAGCTGTGGGATACTAAGGCTGTGAGGCCTAAGCTGAGTCCAGTCAATGCCAATTTGCCTACGTACACTAAAGAACTCATAACAGCGATTGGCAGTGCAGTAGTCAAGGTGTCATATGATGGTGCGGTTCATGATTTACCGTTATGAATTGTCCAGGCAATGGTCCATCGCTGTTCGGCAGGAATTGGCTAGAAAAAAATCAAGTGGAAGTAGAACGATATCAAGGCGTTGTCGTCGTCGTCGGATACTCCATGTGCTCAAGTGCTGGGCAAGTACTCCTCGCTGTTTGAACCAGGCATCGGCAATTTCACGGGAGCCAAGGTGCAGATCCATGTGGACTCGGTTGCAAGACCGTTCATCATAAAGCTCGGGCGGTTCCGTACACAATGAGAAGGTCAAAATCGAACTGGACAGACTCCAGTGTGAAGGGGTCATATCACCGGTCGAATTTAATGAATGGGCCAGCCCCATTGTTCCCGTGTTGAAGAATGATGGCACTGGTAGGATTTGTGGAGACGACAAGGTTACGATCAACCGAGTTTCGAAATAGGATCAATACCCGTTACCGAAGGCTGATGACCTGTTTGCAATACTAGCTGGGGGGGGAAGTCATTCACTAAACTGGATCTGACGTCGGCCTACATGACACAGGAGCTGGTCGAGACATCGAAGAAACTTACATGCATCAACACTCATAAAGGAGCCATATTTCAGAGGAACATGGAGAGTCTGCTGAAGTTGGTCCCTAGAACCATCGTGTTCCAAGATGACATCCTGGTCAAAGGTCGTGACACCGCCGAACAGCTGAACAACCTGGAAGAGGTTCTACATCGTCTGGTCAAAGTGGGACTCAGACTGAAACGTTCAAAGTGCGTCTTCATGGCACCGGAAGTCGAATTCCTGGGGAGGAAAATTGCTGCTGACGGCATCAGGCCAACGGACTCGAAAACCAAGGCCATCAAAAATGCACCCAAGCCTCAGATTGTGACGGAGCTGTGTTTGTTCCTGGGCCTACTCAACTACTTTGGTCATTTCCTACCCAGATTGAGCACTTTATTAGAGCCACTGCACATGCTGCTAAGAAAAGGCGACAACTGGGTTTGGGGTGCGTCTCAAGATAGAGCTTTTGAGAAAGCTACTAATCTGCTTTGCTCTAACAAGCTGCTGGTACATTATGATCCGTGCAAGCGTCTAGTATTGGCCTGTGCTGCTTCGTCATATGGAGTTGGTTGTGTGCTTCAAGAAGCTAATGAGTCAAGTAAACTACAACCTGTTGCATATGCCTCTAAAAGTTTGTCAAAATGGAAAGAGCCTACAGCTTGGTAGAAAAAAAAGCATTAGCCTGTGTGTATGGGGTTAAAAAGATGCATCAGTACCCGCTTGGTCTTCGGTTTGAACTGGAAACAGATCACAAGCCACTCATTTCATTGTTTTCGGAAAATACCAGTGCATCGTCCCGCTGACATTATCTGCCTATGATTATGTCATTCGCCATAGACCTGGCACCGAGAATTGTGCCGATGCACTAAGCCGTCTGCCATTGCCCACACCGGAGGTGGAGACGCCACAATCTGCAGACCTACTGTTAGTTATGGATGTCTTTGAAAGTGAAGGAACACCTGTCACGGCTCAACAAGTTAAGACCTGGACCAGCCAGGACCCGATATTATCGGTTGTGAAACGTTGTGTCCCTAGTGGTAATTGGTCTGCCATACCCAAGCAAATGGGTGATGAGACCAAATCTTAGAACCGTCGCAAAGACGACCTATCCATTCAGTCAGATTGATTACTGTGGGGTAATCGTGTTGTTATGCCTAAGAAAGGCAGAGAGAAATTTGTACATGATCTACATAGCACTCATCCTGGTATTGTCATGATGAAAGCCATTGCCAGGTCTCATGTATGGTGGCCGGGAATTGACTCTGAGCTGGAATCATGTGTGCATCAGTGCAACACTTGCATGCAGCTAAGTAAAGCACCAGCGGAATCGCCGCTGAGCCTGTGGTCTTGGCCATCTAAACCATGGTCCAGGATCCACATCGACTTTGCAGGTCCCTTCCTGGAGAAGATGTTTTTAGTTGTGGTGGATGCTTATTCCAAGTGGATAGAGTGTATAATCATGTCATCCAGTACATCCACAGCTACCATTGAGAGCCTTCATGTCATGTTTACCACTCATGGTCTGCCAGGCATCGTTTCACTAGTCTGGAGTTTCAAAAGTTCATGAAACTCAATGGTATCAAACATGTAAGGTCAGCACCATTCAAACCCGCATCTAACGGTCAAGCAGAGTGTGCTGTCAAAACCATCAAGCAGAGTATGAAACATGTAACTCAAGGTTCACTGTAGACTCGCTTGTCATGCATACTGCTTAGTTACAGGACAAGACCCCACACGCTTACCGGGGTCCCCCTGCTGAACTCTTGATAAAGAGAGGGCTCAAGACCAAGCTCTCTCTTGTCCACCCTGACTTGAATGATCACGTTGAATACAGATGCCAAAGTCAGTAGTGGGATCATGATCGCGCTGCCGTGTCACGTGACATTTCTGTTAACGGTCCTGTGTATGTACTAAATTATGGTCAAGGTCCCAACTGGATCGCCGGTACTGTTACGGCCAAGGAGGGTAACAGAGTGTTTATCGCCAAGCTCAAGAATGGGCAGACTTGCAGGAAACATGTTGATCAGATAAAGCTGTGGCACACGGATGAACCGGAACAGTCTGAGGAAGACACAATCGGTGACCAACCAACCTACCCTCAGTCATCAGAGGACTCCGCTGTCATCAGTGAATCTGGACTTTCAATCCCTGACATGGTCACTGCCACTCCCATCAGATCGGCTCCCCAGCCCCCAGTCATAACAGACTCGGAACGCTCGCCCAAGGCTGGAGTTGAACTGAGACGATCAAGTTGGGAGCAGAAAGCCCCGGACCGTCTCAATTTGTAAAAAGACTGTTACTAATATCTTAAAGGGGGATATTGTCATGTATGTATGCTTGGGTTTATGAGCCACCAGGTGAGGCCACTATTGGAGGTCATTGGGCTGTGCGCACGTGTGTGCAGCCCAGGTACAAAAGGCCAGACATCGTGTCATGTAATCACTTTGGGCTCGAGTAAAGCAAAGCCAGATTTGTACCTGTGTTAGTTTAGAGTATTCAGTCTATCGAGTTATTACATACATAGCTCCGTCCCTAAACCTCTCCTCCTTTGTGACGCTCCTTAAAACCTGCCTCTTTGACCAAGCTTTTGGTCACCTGTCCTAATATCTCCTTACGTCGGTGTCAAATCTTGTTTGATAATCGCTCCTGTGAAAAGAGCCTTGGGATTTTTTTTTTACTATGTTAAAGGCGCTATATAAAGGCAAGTTGTTGTTGTTGTTGGTGTCCTGGGGACCAACATTTATCCCTCAACCAACACCTAAAACAGATTGATCTGGGCCATTACCACATTGCTGTGTGTGGGAGCTTGCTGTGCAGACAGTACCTCGCTGGCTGTGAAGGCGCTTTGGGGCGCCCAGAGGTCGCGAAAGGTGCAATATAAATGCAAGTTCTTTCTTCCCAGTATTCACGATGTTAGTTGATCCACTCCCCCCCCCCCCCCCCCCAGCCCTTGAGCAGACTTGAGCGCAGCCAGGACTGTCAGAGCGAATCTGTAACACAGTGACTGCGCGCTGAGCAGCAAGGCAGCAGTTTAACGGAAAGAGATTAAACTTTTCAACTCAGCCTCATTAAGAGACGCTCCCCGAGTCCCAGGCTGCCACCTCCCCCTCTTCTTAATTAGATTCGAGGCAGAAAGACAAGGATTGATGAGGCTCACGCTCCTGAATCGCCAATTAATTGCGTGCCTTTCTCAAATGAAGAAGTGTTATTTGCATTAAACGGGCACCGTGTACCTCGGCCTGGGTTGTGAAGGAGCCGTGCACAATTCGAGCTGTTGGCTGCGCTCTCGGGCATTGCTAGCCTTGCTGTGCCACTTAGCGTTCCGCTTTCATGCCCCGCGACGCATCATTTGCACTGTGTGTGTGTGTGTGTTTTTATCCACCTCCCCCGACTCCGGTGTTAAGAATTTCCCCGGCGGGGTAAGCACGCCGGGTGAGGATTTCCGCCCCGCGGTGTATTCGCGAGCCAGCGTCCCCGGCCGAGCCGAGGAATTCTCCCCTCTCGCTGCGCAGGTCTGCCGTTCATTCCAGCTCCTCCAGGATTACCCCAGTGTCCGAGCCACATGTCAGCCGTGGCTCAGTGGGCAGCACTCTGGTCTCTGAGTCAGAGAGGGTGTGGACTGGAGTCCCACTCCAGGGACTGGGGTACCACCAAATCCAGGCTGACGCTCCCTGTGCAGTGCTGAGGGAGCGCCGCACTGTCGGAGGGGCGGCGCTGAGGGAGCGCCGCGCTGTCGGAGGGGCGGTGCTGAGGGAGCGCCGCGCTGTCGGAGGGGCGGCGCTGAGGGAGCGCCGCGCTGTCGGAGGGGCGGTACTGAGGGAGCGCCGCACTGTCGGAGGGGTGATGCTGAGGGAGCGCCGCACTGTCGGAGGGGCAGTGCTGAGGGAGCACCGCACTGTCGGAGGGGCGGTGCTGAGGGAGCGCCGCACTGTCGGAGGGGCGGCACTGAGGGAGCGCCGCACTGTCGGAGGGGCAGCGCTGAGGGAGCGCCGCGCTGTCGGAGGGGCGGCGCTGAGGGAGCGCCGCACTGTCGGAGGGGCGGTACTGAGGGAGCGCCGCACTGTCGGAGGGGCGGCGCTGAGGGAGCGCCGCGCTGTCGGAGGGGCGGCGCTGAGGGAGCGCCGCACTGTCGGAGGGGTGATGCTGAGGGAGCGCCGCACTGTCGGAGGGGTGATGCTGAGGGAGCGCCGCACTGTCGGAGGGGCAGTGCTGAGGGAGCGCCGCACTGTCGGAGGGGCAGTGCTGAGGGAGCGCCGCACTGTCGGAGGGGCGGTACTGAGGGAGCGCCGCACTGTCGGAGGGGCAGTGCTGAGGGAGCGCCGCACTGTCGGAGGGGCGGTACTGAGGGAGCGCCGCACTGTCGGAGGGGCAGTGCTGAGGGAGCGCCGCACTGGGTGGACGTAAAAGATCCCATTGCCACTATTTCAAAGAAGAGCAGGGGAGTTCTGGGGCCAATATTTATCCCTCAATCAACATCACTAAAACAGATTATCTGGTCATTATCACATTTGAGAGAGATTGCTGTGCACAGATTGGCTGTTATCTCTCCTACATTAACAAAAGACTTGCATTTATATAGCGCCTTTCACAACCACCGGATGTCTCAAAGCGCTTTACAAGCAATGAAGTACTTTTTGGAGTGTAGTCACTGTTGTAATGTGGGGAAACGCGGCAGCCAGTTTGCGCACAGCAAGCTCCCACAAACAACAATATGATAATGACCCAGATCATCTGTATTTTTGTTATGTTGATTGAGGGATAAACATTGGCCCCGGGACACCCGGGAGAACTCCCCTGCTCTTCTTTGAAATAGTGGCCATGGGATCGTTTACGTCCACCTCAGAGGGCAGACGGGGCCTCGGTTTAACATCTCATCCAAAAGAAGGCACCTCCGACAGTGCAGTGCTCCCTCAGCACTGCACTGGGAGTGTCAGACTAGATTTATGTGCTCAAGTCGCTGGAGTGGGACTTGAACCCACAACCTTCATAACGCAGAGGTGAGTGTGCTGCTCACTGAGCCACGTCTGACACCAGTGATTACACGCCAGAAGCACTTCACTGGCTGATTAAGCGCTTTGAGACATCCTGAGGTTGTGCAAGGTGTCGTTTAAATGCACGTCTTTCTCTCTCTATATAGATGGCAATTTAACCCTAGGGATTCGCATGGCTTAATAAATCAAGGGAGAGAAGCCATCACAGTTAATTAAGATTAGAAAGTCAAGCCTTTGGGCTTTTGGTACGAACATTGTTAGCTGGAACATCAACCCTTTGCACACTGCAGTTTTATTCAGTGAGCGAGCTTGCGTGGGCAGGAGCCTCTGTCAAAGAACAACACGCCAAGATGAGTGGATTTGAACCGTTTGGTTTGGGTGAACCCTTTCTCGGTTCGATGACTTTGGGGATTGGAATCCATTTAAAAACAGATTAAAAAGGCAAGGGGCTAAAAAAAAAAAAAAAATAATCCCTCTCGTCTCGTTGAGATGGAGGGAGCCTGAAACCTGATTAAGCGAAGGAGATTCAGATCGTAATCTCTTGACTGTGTGGAGACCTTGCTCAGGGCGAGTGGGCTGGGACACAGCTTAACGAGGAGATAGCTTCAGAACCCGGGGCTGGACCTTCTCTCATCCCCCCCCCCCCCGAAATTCTGCAGCAGCTCTGTGACAACAGAGCCAAGGAGTGGGGGGCAGTCTTGAGAACTTTAATTTTTTTTTCTACTTGTCCCCTTTGGAAGTTCTCCCAGCTATGGGGGAGTGGACCATCTTGGAGAGGCTTCTGGAGGCTGCAGTCCAGCAACACTCCACCATGATCGGAAGGTAGGGGAAATGGATAAACCTCTTTATTTAAGTTTCTTGCACGCGTTCTTAAAACAGGTGCAACCTTAGAGTAACCCTGCGGCCTGGATTTTCGGTTATCCATCTTCTCTTCTTTTTGGGCGATCGCTCGGTGTCCGAGGAAGACTTGCTTCCACACTAATGAGTTCTCGGGTGACGGATGAGACCAATGCGGGGACCTACAGTCCCTGTCACAGGGGGGGGGCAGACGGTGGTTGGGGGGGGGGGGGGCTTGGGTTGCCGTGCGCTCCTTCCGCTGTTTGTGCTTGGCTTCCGCGTGCTCCCGGCGACGAGACTCGATGGCGTCCGGCGCCCTCCCGGATGCACCTCCTCCACTTTGGCCGGTCTCGGGCCAGGGATTCCCAAGAGTCGGTGGGGATGTTGCATTTTTTTTTCCAGGGAGGCTCTGAGGGTGTTCCTTGAAGCGCTTAACTCTGCCCAGCTGGGGCTCACTTGTCATGTCGGAGCTCCGAGTAGAACGCTTGCTTTGCCAGAGGGGGCGTTAATGGGAGCGCTCGAGGTTACCGACCGGGAGCCCAGCATTTAGCGCCCCGACCAAAAATTCACGAGCAGCTCACTGGGGGCGCAAACCGTTCGCGCCCGGCTGCTGACGACCATGACGTATTCCTGGTGCAACGCCCGTGCTTGCTTCCCGGCCGGTAAATTTGCCGCGGCCGCCTCATTGAGCGTTCGCCAAGAACAACATCGGGAAAAACAGTCGGTGCAGGCGTGCAGAATTGTTAACTGGTGGTCACTTAACGGGACGAGGAAGCGCTTCCCTCCGAGGTCACAGTCAGTGCAATGTTTACACACAGCACGGTGCGTGGGCCTCCGAGTGTGCAGTGAGTGGCAGACAGGCGTAACAGTGCAGGTTGCAAACAAGTGGTTTGGAAAACTTTAATGGGGGTGCGTTACTATGTCGCGCCCTTAAGACTCGGCTGTTCCCGGAGGTTGAATCGGAGTTCCACGCATGCGCGATGACTCGGTTAAACTTAGCACCGGAAATTTCGTGAGCGCCCCACCAGCTCTGGTGCGCGATGGCTAATTTACCGCCCCTGTCAGCTCTTCGGCCGATTCTGACGAATTTCTGGGCGGGCGGCGCAAACTTTTTCCAGGCGCTAAAAGTACCGCTCCGCCTGGATTAACGCCGCAACAGATGCGCGGCCGAATTTCTCTCCCCTTGGATTATTATGCGTTTATTTTTGACGGTGAGTTGTGTGTGTGTGTGTGGGTTGTTTTGATTATATGGATAATTTAGCAAATTATGCACATGCACTGGTGTGTGTGTGTGAGTTCTTGTTACAAGAGGTGAGATGTTTGACCCAGAAACATCGGAGAAATCGGCACTGCCAGCAGTAATTAGGGGTTTATGAAACTTCGCCCAAACATTAAATGAAATTTTAATCCATTTAATTCCTTCAATTGATGCTTGCAGACTAGGCTAACACTCCCAGTGCAGTGCTGAGGGAGCGCCGCACTGTCGGAGGGGCAGTGCTGAGGGAGCGCCGCACTGTCGGAGGGGCAGTGCTGAGGGAGCGCCGCACTGTCGGAGGGGCGGTACTGAGGGAGCGCCGCACTGTCGGAGGGGCAGTGCTGAGGGAGCGCCGCACTGTCGGAGGGGCAGTACTGAGGGAGTGCCGCACTGTCAGAGGGGCAGTACTGAGGGAGCGCCGCACTGTCGGAGGGGCAGTACTGAGGGAGCGCCGCACTGTCGGAGGGGCAGTACTGAGGGAGTGCCGCACTGTCGGAGGGGCAGTACTGAGGGAGCGCCGCACTGTCGGAGGGGCAGTACTGAGGGAGCACCGCTCTGTCGGAGGGGCAGTACTGAGGGAGCGCCGCACTGTCAGAGGGGCAGTACTGAGGGAGTGCCGCACTGTCGGAGGGGCAGTGCTGAGGGAGCGCCGCACTGTCGGAGGGGCGGTGCTGAGGGAGCGCCGCACTGTCGGAGGGACAGTGCTGAGGGAGCGCTGCACTGTTGGAGGTGCTGTCTTTCGGATGTGACGTTAAACCGAGGCCCCCTCTGCCCTCTCAGGTGGATGTAAAAGATCCCACGGCCGCTATTTCCAGGAAGAGCAGAGGTGTCCTGGAGCCAATATTTAACCCTCAATCAACATCACTAAAAGATGATCTGGGTCATTATCACGTTGCTGTTTGTGGGAGCTTGCTGTGCGCAAATTGGCTGCTGTGTCTCCCACATTACAACAGTGACTACACACCAAAAGTACTTCATTGGCTGTAAAGCGCTTTGGGACGTCGAGGTCATGAAAGGCGCTATATAAATGCAAGTCTTTCTTTTAGTCCTATTCCCCTGCCCTTTCCCATTTCTAAATATTTTTCTTTTTTCAAATGTTTTTCCAATTCCCTTTTAAAACCTTTAGTGGATTTTGCTCCAGGCATTCCAGGTCTCAACAAGGCTCAGAGTAAAGCGAATAAATTCTCCAAAGCCTCTCCCTTCATTCTTTTTCTAATTAATCTTAAAATGATGTCCCTCTAGTTACGAACTCGCCGGGCAATGGAAATAATTCTTCCCGACTTAGCTTACCAAACCCAGCGTTATTTTGAAGTTGCCCCTTTTTTATGCCCCATTAGCACCGTGCCCCGTGGCTTGTGTCCAGGGACGGCGCGCACACGGCGATGACGTCACCGCCGTGATCGCTGACCCCTTTGCGCCCCGCCGGTGGGAAATCGGCCCTGCGGGACGCGAGACTGCTGCGGGGCCGATGTCCGAGGGGGGAGGCCGTGCGCGCCCCGGGCCGCCATTTTGTTTTCTGTCAGCCGACTCTTCCATCGGTCCCGACAATGGCGGCCCTCGTCTCGGCCAGGCCGCCCTCGTGCACTCCTCTTTGCGCGTCGGACCGCTGGGCCCGGTCGAGATTGTCCCTGGTGGCCCAGAGGCGGCCACCCCATCATCATCATAGGCAGTCCCTCGGAATCCAGGAAGACTTGCTTCCACTCTTAAAATGAGTCCTTAGGTGACTGAACAGTCCAATAGGAGAACCACAGTCCCTGTCACAGGTGGGACAGATAGTCGTTGAGGGAAGGGCTGGGTGGGACTGGTTTGCCGCACACTCCTTCTGCTGCCTGCGCTTGGTTTCTGCACGCTCTCGGCGACGAGACTCGAGGCGCTCAGCGCCCTCCCGGATGCACTTCCTCCACTTAGGGTGATCTTTGGCCAGGGACTCCCAGGTGTCGGTGGGGATGTTGCACTTTATCAGGGAGGCTTTGAGGGTGTCCTTGTAACGTTTCCTCTGGCTCGCTTGCCGTGTAGGAGTTCCGAGTAGAGCGCTTGCTTTGGGAGTTTTGTGTCTGGCATGCGAACTATTATGTGGCCTGCCCAGCAGAGCTGATCGAGTGTGGTCAGTGCCTCAATGCTGGGGATGTTGGCCCGGTTGAGGACGCTAACGTTGGTGCGTCTGTCCTCCCAGGGGATTTGTAGGATCTTGCGGAGACGTTGTTGGTGGTATTTCTCCAGCGATTTGAGGTGTCTGCTGTCTCTGAGCCATACAGGAAGGCGGGTATTACTACAGCCCTGGAGACCATGAGCTTGGTGGAAGATTTGAGGGCCTGGTCTTCAAGCACTCTTTTCCTTAAGCGGCCAAAGGCTGCACTGGTGCACTGGAGGCGATGTTGAATCTTGTCGTCAATGCATGCTCTTGTTGAAGCCTTGCAGAGTGCGCGGAGGCCCCTCCCCTTTAATTGAAGGGGCGGGGCGTTGTGGCGCCTCAGCGCTACGCGGAGCTTCCGTCTCGTTTGAGGGGTGCAAAGGTCAATTCCACGCTGGGGGCAGGACGTCCGGGCTAGGCGATAACTGACCTGGTCCCGAAGGGGTACCCTGGCAACTTCGGCCCCCCTAACTCTTGACCTTCTGTGTTCTAATGAAAAGAAACCCCATGCTCTTATAATTAACGCCTCCCCTCCCTGGTATGAGTTGAGTGAATCTCTCCTGCCCCTTCTCCACAGTCTTGACATCTTTCAACGTCTAGTATTCACCTGGCTCGTATCACCAACAGCGTTGCTACCCTAAAATGTTAAATTACTAAACCCTTAATGTGCACGCACCATTATGAATTGAATTAAATCGCTTGCATTTCTATAGCGCCTTTCACTACCTCGGGACGTCCCAAAGCGCTTTACAGTCAATGAAGTACTTTCTGAAGCGTAGTCGCAGTTGTAATGTAGGAAGCGCGGCAGGCAAATTGCGCACAGCAAGCTCCCACACACAGCAATGTGATAATGACCAAATCATGTGCTTTTAGTGATGTCGGTTAAGGGATAAATATTGGCCCCAGGACACCGGGGAGAACTCCCCTGCCCTTTACTGCAAAATAGTGGCCGTGGAATCTTTTACGTCCAGCTGAGAGAGCAGACGGGGCCATCTAAACGTCTCATCTGAAAGACGGCACCTCCGACAGTGCGGCACTCCCTCAGCACTGCACTGGGAGTGATGGCCCAGATTTATGTGCTCAAGTTCCTAGTGATCCTGAGGCAGTATTTAAATTCAGTGAATTAAATAAATCTGGAATAAAAAGCCAGTATCAGTGAGCATGAAACTACCGGATTGTCAGTAAAAACCCATCGGGTTCCCTGACGTCCCTTTAGGGAAGGAAATCTGCCGCCCTTACCCGGTCTGGCCGATATGTGACTCCAGACCCACAGCGATGTGGTTGATCATTAACTGCCCCCTGAAATACCCCAGCGAGACACTCCGTTGTACCAAACCGCTACGACAAAGTCAGCACTTTGGAAACATCTTCACCACACGGACTGAAGCGGTTTAAAAAGGCGGCTCATCGCCACCTTCTCGAGGGGCAATTAGGGATGGGCAATAAATGCCGGCCTTGCCAGCGACGCCCACATCCCGTGAACGGAATAAATTAAACACGCAAGTACACACTGTGGTAGTTGCGGAGTTCCAGGTCTTGCGCCGTGCTCCTGAACATTTAAAAATAAAAAATACAGGACTGTGCAGGATTGAGTTTCTAAGTTCTCTGAGACAAAGGGAATGGACCGAAGCGAGTCTCGTGGTCACCGATTCAAAGTCAAAGCACAGAAGCTAAATATCTGCATGACTGAGTCCCAAGATGTTAATCAGTGTGTTTCATCTTCCCTACCCTCTCCTCGCACTCTGGCCAGAGGCACTGATTCAACAGCAACACCTTCTGGAGCCGCAGAACTGGAAATTTGCGCACAGCAAGCTCCTACAAACTGCAACATGATAACGACCATCTAATCTGTTTTTTAATGATGTTGGTTGGGGGATAAATATTAGCCCCAGGACACTGGGGAGAACTCCCCCTGCTCTTCTTTTAAATACTGCCATGTGATAATTTACACCCACCTGAGAGAGCAGACGGGGCCTCGGTTTAACGTCTCATCCAAAAGACGGCACCTCCGACAGTGCGGCGCTCCCTCAGCACTGCCCCTCCGACAGTGCGGCGCTCCCTCAGCACTGCCTCTCCGACAGTGCGGCGCTCCCTCAGCACTGCCCCTCCGACAGTGTGGCACCTCCTCAGCACTGCCCCTCCGACAGACCTCGGACTTAAAGGACGATTTATTAGAAGTGTAATGTTTGTAACTGTAAACAGTAACGTTAAAATGGATTTAAAAATTGCTACTATTAACGTGCGCAGCGTAAAATCCACTACGCGATGTGTTTCCACCTTGGGGTACCTCGCCAAGGTCAAAGCAGACCTGCTGTTCTTGCAGGAGTGCGGTCTGCCGCACTCCAGCAGTTACCGGCAGTGGTCACGATGGTGGCCCCATGGACCATCCGTCTGGTCAGGAGGCAACGACAGCCAGTCCTCCGGCCTGGGCATTCTGCTGCGGGGAGGCCACTTCACCATCACCGAAGTTAAGGAGGTGGTGGGCGGCCGTCTCCTCGTAGCAGACGTAATGTACAAAAATTCCCCTCTAGGGCTAATTAACGTGTATGCCTCACCTCTCAGAAGCGAGTGGCTGGCCCTCTTCCAGCAGCTCCCACTGCTGCTGGCGATGTCCAGGCCGGTCATTCTGGGCGGTGACTTCAACTGCATCATCGAGGCGGCTGGATGATCCAGCAGAGCCGACAGCAAGCTGGGCACCACGTCCAGACTCCTGATGGACGCGGTAAAAGATGCCAAGCTGTGCGACGTCTTCAGCAACCCTGCAGACGGAGCACCGCTCAGATACACCTGGTCAAGACCAGACGGGTCCGTCCGTTCCAGAATAGACTTCCTGTTTGTGTCCCACACACTCAAGGTCAGATCCACCGACGTCACGCCGGTGTTCTTCTCTGACCACTGCCTCCCACAGGAAAACCAGAAAGTTGGCAGAGGGATGTGGAAGTTGAACGAGAAACTGTTGACTCCGGAAAACGTTGAGGAACTCAAGAGGGATTACAAAGGTTGGAGAAGCGTAAAGCCCCTCTGCGATTCCCCGATGCACTGGTGGGAAACAATCAAGACAAACATCAAGAGTTTCTTCATCCTCAAAGGTGTTCAGGAGGCGAGAGGGAGACAGAGGGAATTGTCCCAACTCCAGACGAATATGCAAAACCTGCTCCTGCTGCAGTCGATGGGGGTCGATGTCGCGGAGGAACTCGAAGAGGTGAAGGGCAGCAAGCCTCGCTCTTTGCCTCAGAGTCCTCCAAAATCATTTTCCGCTCCAGAGTCCGCTCCGTCGAGCAGGATGAGACGTGTTCGCGCTTCTTCTTCCAGAAGGTACACAGGGGGAGCTCTGTGATCACCAGCCTAAAGGAAGAAGACGGTTCTGTGACGTCTTCGCAGCCTGACATGCTGAGGATCAGCAAATCCTCCTATGCCAGGCTGTATGACGTCAAGCCCACAGACCGCGCGGCCTCTCAGTCGTTCCTGTCGTCTATCATGGAGGTCCTAGACGACATCGAGTGGGAGAGTCTGGACCACCCCTTAACTCTGGACGAGCTGACAATGGCCGCCCGGTCCCTCGAGACGAATAAAACCCCCGGAAGCGACGGCTTACCGGTCGAGTTGTATTCGGCTCTGTGGGACTGGATGGGCCCAGACCTGCTGGAAGTGTACGAGGATATGCTTCTGGCTGGCAGTATGTCAGAATCAATGAGGAAAGGCATCATCACCCTCATCTACAAGCAGAAGGGGGAGAGGGAGGAAATCCAAAACTGGCGGCCCATTTCGCTGCTCAATGTGGACTACAAGATCCTGTCAAAGGTCATCGCCAACAGGGTCAAGTCTGCTCTTGAGCTGGTGATTCACCCGGACCAGACCTGCGCTGTCCCCGGCAGGAAGATCTCTGATAGCCTCGCGCTACTCAGGGATACGATCGCCTACGTGCGGGACAGGAGGGTGGACACCTGCTTACTCAGCTTAGACCAGGAGAAGGCCTTTGACAGGATATCGCACACGTACCTGATGGACGTGCTCTCCAAAATGGGGTTTGGGGAGGGTATCTGCAATTGGGTCAAACTGCTCTACACAGACATCAGTAGTGCAGTTCTAATCAACGGGTGGGAAACTGAAAGCTTTCCGATCAGATCTGGAGTCAGGCAAGGCTGTCCTCTCTCGTGTATCTTGTTTGTGTGTTGTATCGAGCCCTTTGCCAGGTCCATCAGGAAGGATGTGGGCATTAGAGGGGTGACGATACCAGGCAGCGGAGGCGCTCAGGTCAAGATCTCCCTTGTAAAGTCCTGTCCCCTCAGCACAGATTCACACGAGGCATGTAGTGAAGTCAAGGTCACTCTGGACCTGCACCTTTATTTCACAGCTCTGGAATGCTGCACTTGCCTGAGACCTGTCCTTATATACCTGTCTCTTGCAAGTGCACCCCTGGTGGTAAGGTATGCTGGTGATTACAGGTCATATCTTATTACAGTCATGTATAGCATGTTAGGATACAGTTATATATAATAATGTAAGATACATGACATCCCTGTACATGGACGACGTGGCCATCTTTTGCTCGGATCCGCAGTCGGTCCCCAGATTGCTCACAATCTGCGACCAGTTTGATTTGGCCTCGGGGGCGAAGGTCACTCGCAGCAAGAGCGAGGCCATGTTCTTTGGCAACTGGGCCGACCGATCCTTTGTTCCCTTCACCGTTAAGCCAGATTACCTGAAGGTGTTGGGAATATGATTCGGAGCGGACGGGGCGTGCGCCAAAAACTGGGAAGAGCGAATCGCCAAAGTGAAGCAAAAACTGGGATGGTGGAAGCTGCGCTTCCTCTCCATGGCAGGAAAGAACCTGGTCATCAGGAGTGAGGTGCTCTCGGGGTTGCTACACGTGGCACAGGTCTGGCCCATCTCTCGCTCCTGTGCCGCGGCAGTCACCCGGGCCGTCTTCCACTTTGCCTGGAGGTCCAAAATGGACCGTGTCCGCAGAGACACAATGTACTAATCTCTGGACAGTGGAGGAAAGGATGTTCCGAACGTGGCCCTCATCCTGATGGCCACCTTTGTGTGCGGCTGCATCAAGCTGTGCACAGACCCCCGGTACGCAAACACCAAGTGTCACTACGTGCTGAGGTTCTACCTGTCCCCGGTGTTGCGAAGGATGGGTCTGGCCACGCTGCCGTGAAACGGCCCCACCAGTTGGACCATGCCTGTCCACCTGTTCTTCGTGGAAACGTTTTTCACAAAAAACCCCTTTGACCACAAAGCCATAAAACAGTGGTCAGCACGTAAGGTCCTGGACGCCCTACGAAAGAAGGAGAGGGTGGACCCTGTCGGGTGGTTCCCTGAGCGGACTGTCAAGCTCGTTTGGCAGAACGTCTCATCGCCAGAGCTTTCACACAAGCACCAAGACGTAGCTTGGTTGGCGGTGAGGAGGGCCTTACCAGTCAGAGCTTTCATGCACAGCCGACGTCTCAGCAACACGGCACGGTGCCCCCGAGTCGGCTGTGGGGCGGACGAGACTGTCACCCATCTCCTTCAAGATTGCGCCTTTGCAAGGCAGGTCTGGAAGGAGATGCAGTGGTTGCTGTCGAGCTTCATCCCAAGCAGCTCCGTAACACAGGACTCTGTGCTCTACGGGCTGTTCCCAGGGACACACACCGAGACAGACATCACCTGCTGCTGGAGGGTCATCAACCCGGTGAAAGAAGCCCTTTGGTCTTGCCCAAACTTGCTGGTCTTCCAGAGCAAGGAGATGTCCACGTCTGCGTGTTGCAGACTGGCGCAATCCAAGATCCAGGATTACGTGCTGAGGGACGCACTAACAATTGGTGCAGTCGCCGCAAAGGCACGGTGGGGAAGGGCCACAGTTTAAAGCCCTTCCGCCACGGTAAACCCCGGGGCAGGAATCAGTACAAAACCCCCCTCGGGCCGTACTTGTAACTTCTTTTTTGCATACATGGAGCACCATGACCTGTAAACACCTATGTAGTGCCATGTACAATGCAAGGTCTGTTTCGTAATGCATGTTGAAAAGAAAAAAATGGAAATGTACCGTCACCCATTCCGTGTACTGTATAGTGACACATGTAATGTAATTTGTCGAATGTACTACAATGTATCCTGTATTGTACCGAATTGTACTTGAACTGAAAAGCAAGGGAATGTATCGAACGGAACTGCCGTCAGCACCCAAATGTAGTGTATGGGATTGCTGACCACAGCTAATTGTACAAAACTGCTTTTGAATGTACTGTACAAATTTTTATATGAATAAAGTATATTTTTGAATTTAAAAAAATGCCCCTCCGACAGTGTGGCGCTCCCTCAGTGCTGCCCCTCCGACAGAGCGGTGCTCCCTCAGCACTGCCCCTCCGACAGTGCGGCGCTCCCTCAGTACTGCCCCTCCGACAGTGCGTTGCTCCCTCAGCACGGCCCCTCCGACAGTGCGGCGCTCCCTCAGTACTGCCCCTCCGACAGTGCGGCGCTCCCTCAGCACCGCCCCTCCGACAGTGCGGCGCTCCCTCAGCACTGCCCCTCCGACAGTACGGCGCTCCCTCAGTACCGCCCCTCCGACAGTGCGGCGCTCCCTCAGTACCGCCCCTCCGACAGTGCGGCGCTCCCTCAGTACTGCCCCTCCGACAGTGCGGCGCTCCCTCAGTACTGCCCCTCCGACAGTGCAGCGCTCCCTCAGTAATGTACTGGGAGTGTCAGCCTGGAATTTTGTGCTCAAGTACCTGGAGTGGGACTTGGACCCACAACCCTCTGACTCAGAGGCGAGAGACGGTGCTACCCACTGAGCAATGGCTGGCACTCAGGACGTCCCAAAGCAAAGCACTTTACAGCAAATGAAGTACTTTTAAGAACATAAGAAATAGGAGCAGGAATCGGCCATCCGGCCCCTCGTGCCTTCACTGCCATTCAATAAGATCATGGCTGATCTGATCATGGACTCAGCTCCACTTCCCTGCCCACTCCCCAAAACCCTATACTCCCTTATCGCTCAAAAATCTGTCTATCTCCACCTTAAATATATTCAATGAT
Organism: Pristiophorus japonicus; assembly: GCF_044704955.1. Taxonomy (NCBI): domain Eukaryota; kingdom Metazoa; phylum Chordata; class Chondrichthyes; family Pristiophoridae; genus Pristiophorus; species Pristiophorus japonicus. The sequence continues at coordinate 5,981,069 of NC_092002.1, forward strand.
CCAGCCTCCACAGCTCTCTGGGGCAGAGAATTTCATAGATTTACAACCCTTAGAGAGAAGAAATTTCTTCTCATCACAGTTTTAAATGGGGGAGGGGGGGCCCTTATTCGAAGACTATGCCCCCTAGTTCTAGTCTCCCCCATCAGTGGAAATATCCTCTTTGCATCCACCTTGTCGAGCCCCCTCATTATCCTATACGTTTCAATATGATCACCTCCCATTCTTCTGAATTCCAATGAGTAGAGGCCCAACCTGCACAACCTTTCCTCATAAGTCAACCCCTTCATCCCCGGAATCAATCTAGTGTTTCGAACTTGTGAAGCTTTTGAAGTGTGGTCATTGTAACGTGTGACTCTGTGATGCAGGGTTGATTTAATGTGCTTGTTCCCTCGTGTCATCATCATAGGCAGTCCCTCGGAATAGAGGAAGACTTGCTTCCACTTAGGTGACTAAACAGTCCAATACGAGAGCCACAGTCCCTGTCACAGGTGGGACAGACAGTGGTTGAGGGAAGGGGTGGGTGGGACTGGTTTGCCGCACGCTCCTTCCGCTGCCTGCGCTTGGTTTCTGCACGCTCTCGGCGACGAGACTCGAGGTGCTCAGCACCCTCCCGGATGCACTTCCTCCACTTAGGGCGGACTGGTCTTTGGCCAGGGACTCCCAGGTGTCGGTGGGGATGTTGCACTTTATCAGGAAGGCTTTGAGGGTTGTCCCTTGTAACGTTTCCTCTGCCCACCTTGGGCTCGTTTGCCGTGAAGGAGTTCTGAGTAGAGCGCTTGCTTTGGGAGTCTTATGTCGGGCATGCGGACAATGTGGCCCTGCCCGGCGGAGCTGGTCGAGTGTGGTCAGTGTGGGCATACCACGGCAACTTCCAGCGCGAACTGTTCCAAGTATGCAACAACTTCGAGGTGAGCAACTGGGTGACGTCAGCAAGGTCCAGTTTGCCATTTGGAGCGTGTGCAGGAACATCAGCGGGGCCCAGGCACAGCGGAGGAGAGAGCAGGTCGGGGCGGATGAGCGGCGAGAGATCGTGGCTGAGATGTGACAAGAGGTAAGTGGTGAGAGATCGTGGCGGAGGTGCGGCGAATGCTCGTGGCGGAGGAGCGGCGAGAGACCGTGGCGGAGGTGCGGCGAATGAGGGTTCGGGGTCCAGATGAGCCGAGGGCCCAGGGGCAGCACGGGGCCAGCCCACACTGTGTGATATGTGCGCGCACTGGGTCCGTGCAGCAGAGCAGGTCTCCGGTCGTCCTGGTTAATCCTTGCCACTGGACCAAGACCTCGCTCTGTCAAGCCCGTGTGGTGGCTGATGTGCAACGGTCACCACACGTCAAAAAAATCCACCCACAGGCATCTTCCACCCCCTGGAGATCAGGACTGGAATATTGGGTCCTCCATTTAAACATCAGTGAACTCATCCCTTTTGGTGTGGAAGCAAGTCATCCTCGTTCGAGGGACCGCCTATGAATGATGCTGTAAGGTTTCTTCTTGTAAGGTTTTGTCTGAGCCACTTATCGTTTTATTTTGCAGGATTCTCCTCACGGTGGTGGTGATCTTCCGAATTCTAATCGTCGCGATTGTCGGGGAGACAGTCTACGAAGACGAGCAGACCATGTTCATGTGCAACACCCTTCAGCCCGGCTGTAACCAGGCCTGCTACGATCGGGCGTTCCCCATCTCCCACATCCGGTACTGGGTCTTCCAGATCATCCTGGTGTGCACACCGAGCCTCTGCTTCATCACCTACTCCGTGCACCAGGCCTCCAAGCAGCAGGGCAAGCGATTCTCCGTGCTCTACCCTCACCTGGACCGGGATATCGCCCGGGCTTCCGTGGAACGCAAGGAGGAGGAGAAGCCCAGAGGCAGCCTGGCCAACGGGATTTTGGGCCAGAGCCCGGAGGGGGCAGGAAAGGCCCCGGAGCCGGACTACCTGGAGAGCAACCTCTCCCGGTATTTCAGCAGGAAAAACATGAAGCTTCAGTGCCAGGAGGGAATATCGAGACTTTACATCATCCAAGTGGTCTTCAGGAATGCCTTGGAGATTGGCTTCTTGGTGGGGCAGTACTTCCTCTACGGGTTCCACGTGCCCGCAATCTTCGCGTGTGACCGGTACCCTTGCGTCAAGGAGGTGGAGTGCTACGTGTCCCGGCCCACGGAGAAGACGGTGTTCTTGGTCTTCATGTTCGCCGTCAGCGGCATTTGCGTGGTGCTCAACCTGGCCGAGCTCAACCACCTGGGCTGGCGGAAGATCAAGGCGGCCGTCAGAGGGGTGCAGGCCAAGCGGAAATCCGCCGTCGAGCTCAGGAAGAAGGAGCCGCCGTACGTCAGCGCCCAAGGCAGGACCCAATCAAGCGAGTCTGCGTACGTCTGAGCGGCAAGTCTTCAGCGGAGGTCGCCTGCAGCCCGAATGCCAACCACCAAACGCGCGGAAGGAATACTTTAATACGACGAAGAAAGATCTGTGCTCGGTCCGTGACTGCAGCATGCCTTTGCAAAGTGTGTCTGGCTAGTAAAGTCAAGATACGTTCAAGGACCAGGTAGTTCCGAAGAGAAGCCACACCCAATATAAGTTGGGGGGCAATAACATTGCTCACGTTCAACTGGATTCCTAGTCTATGGCACTTGACATTGGAACTATATTCAGGATATGAACCAGTGCGATCTGACACATCATTTGACTCAAGATCCACATGATGGATTCTAGTTTATTCGCTACAGTTTTGCATCTCTAATGTATTTGCTTCATGGGTTCTTTGCTTAAGAATTCATAGCAACACATTGCTATTCAGAACTAGTTGGTTTATTAACAAAGGTTTAACAATCACACGACACATTACCAGTTCATCCACCAGGCTCACAACTACATACCTCATCGTGGATGACCGAGACCCAACTGGTTGGGGTTTTATTGAGTCTTGTGAACATCACGTGACTGGCTTAAGCCACTCACAGTGCAACAGCTTCACACAGCATGCTCACAGGCGCATACATCACAGTCTCCATTTGGGAATAAAGCCACTCGGAATAGACGACTTCACAAGAATTGCTCATCAAGGCAAAAAGCAACAGAGGTGTTGCGCTCCTGGGACCGAGGGACAAAGTGGGTTCGATTATTATGTTTTTAGCCCCGGGGCATGCATTCAAATTCAGTCCACACTGTCTCCCTCCAATAAATGAGTAGATAAATCCATTCCTTGAACCGTCTAGACCAGGGAGCCCTTGGGATTATATTTCCCGTCCATGCCAAGTTAGCTAGTCTTGGCCACAGAGAGGGTGAATGATACCAGGGCTAATAGGGTTAAATTATGAGGACAGGTTACACAGACCAGGCTTGTATTCCCTCGAATATGGAAGATTAAGAGGTGATCTAATTGAGGTGTTTAAGATGATCAAAGGATCTAACAGGGTAGAGCGAGAGAAACTATTTCCTCTGGTGGGGGGAGTCCAGAACAAGGGGGCATCACCTTAAAATTAGAGCCAGGCCGTTCAGGGGTGATGTCAGGAAGCACTTCTTCACACAAAGGGCAGTGGGAATCTGGAACTCTCTTCCCCAAAAAGCTATTGAGGCCGGGGGATCAATTGAAAAGGTCAAAAATGAGATTGACAGATTTATGTTGTTATGGTTATGGAACAAAGGCGGATAGAAGGAATTCAGAAACAGATCAGCCAAGATCTAATTAAATGGCAGAACAGGCCCGAGGGGCTGAATGGTTTCCTCCTGTTCCCGTGTTCCTAGTGTTGCTGTGCAGGTAGTGCTATTATATCGTGTTTATGCTCCACACGAATCTATTCCCACCCAATTACATCTCACTCTATCAGCTTATAACTCTATTCCTTTCTTTATCATCAACTTATCTAGCTTCCCCTTAAATGCATCTGTACTATTGTAGAAAGAAATACTTGCATTTCTATAGCGCCTTTCACAACCAAAACACTTTACTGCCAATGAAGTACTTTTGAAGTATCGTCACTGTTGCAATGTAGGAAACACGGCAGCCAATTTGTGCACAACAAGCTCCCACAAACAGCAATGTGATAATGACCACATAATCTGTTTTTGTGATGTTGATTGAGGGATAAATATTGGCCCCGGGGCACCGGGCATAACTCCCCTGCTCTTCTTCGAAATAGTGGCTGTGGGATCTTTTACATCCACCTGAGAGAGCAGACGGGGCTTCGGTTTAACGTGTCATCTGAAAGACAGCACCTCCGACAGTGCGGCGCTCCCTCAGTACTGCCCCTCCGACAGTGCGGCACTCCCTCAGTCCTGCCCCTCCAACAGTGCGGTGCTCCCTCAGTACTGTCCCTCCGACAGTGCGGCGCTCCCTCAGTCCTGCCCTCCGACAGTGCGGCGCTCCCTCAGCACTGCCCCTCCGACAGTGCAGCATTCCCTCAGCACTGCCCCTCCGACAGTGCGGCGCTCCCTCAGCACTGCCCCTCCAACAGTGCAACACTCCCTCAGTACTGTCCCTCCGACAGTGCGGCGCTCCCTCAGTACTATCCCTCCGACAGTGCGGCGCTCCTTCAGCACTGCCCCTCCGACAGTGCGGCCTTCCTTCAGCACTGCCCCTCCGACAGTGCAACACTCCCTCAGCACTGCCCCTCCGACAGTGCGGCGCTCCTTCAGCACTGCCCCTCCGACAGTACAACACTCCCTCAGCACTGCCCCTCCGACAGTGCGGCGCTCCCTTAGTACTGCCCCTCCGACAGTGCGGCGCTCCTTCAGCACTCAGTACTACCAACTATACTGCTCTGAAATTGTATTTTCATTGAGAAACATTAGGAATCAAAACTCTTACTCATTTTTTTCTCTTTCTCTTTCTTTAGTTCCATAAATATATATATATTTTTTAAGACTTTTTTTAACAAGGGGCATTTTGGTTGCTGTCACTTTTTCTCAGTAACCCTTCTTCATTCTCCTTACATAAGAACATAAGAAATAGGAGCAGGAGTCGGCCATTCGGCCCCTCGAGCCTGCTCCGCCATTCAATGAGCTCATGGCTGATCTGATCTTGGCCTCAACTCCACTTCCCCGCCCGCTCTCCATAGCCCTTCACTCCCTTATCATTCAAAATGTATCTATCTCCACCTTGAATACGTTCAATGACCCAGCCTCCACAGCTCTCTGGGGCAGAGAATTCCAAAGATTCATGACCCTCTGAGAGAAGAAATTCCTCCTCATCTCCGTCTTAAATGGGTGACTCCTTTATTCTGAAACTATGCCTCTTAGTTCTCGATTCCCCCACGAGGGGAAACATCCTCTCTGCATACACCCTGTCCAGCCCCCTCAGAATCTTATACCTTTCAATAAGATCACCTCTCATTCTTCTAAACTCCAATGAGTACAGGCCCAACCTGCTCAACCTTTCCTCATAAGACAACCCCTTCATCTCAGGAATCGACCAAGTGAACCGTCTCTGAACTGCCTCCAATGCAAGTATATCCCTCCTTAAATAAGGAGCCTTAGCATGGGCCTGGGACCGGCTGTAAGGCCAGTGGGAAGGCATAGGCCGGTTAGTTATTTCATCTTATGTTCTGAGAGGTCGATGCTGGTGGGATCTTTATTTATAAATGACTGAGCAAGAACCTTCTTTGTTCGATGAGGCCCCAATCCTGGAACCCCCTGCCTAACAGCACTGTGGGAGCACCTTCACCACACGGACTGCAGTGGTTCAAGAAGGTGGCTCACCACCACCTTCCCAAAGGGCAATTAGGGATGGACAATAAATGGCGGCTTTGCCAGCGACGCCTACATCCCATGGGCAAATAACAAAAAAATAATAATTCACCAAAACAGTAGTGGGAAAAAGTTAACTCCTAAGCGGCAAATCCTGGAAAGTCTGTACCTTTATTGGAGTGAGGAGTGGCATTCTGATTAACAACAACTTATATTTATATAGCGCCTTTAATGTAGTGAAACGTCCCAAGGTGCTTCACAGGAGTATTATGAGACAAAAATATTTGACACCGAGCCGCATAAGTAGAAATTAGGGCAGGTGACCAAAAGCTTGGTCAAAGAGTTAGGTTTTAAGGAGCATCTTGAAGGAGGAAAGAGAGGTGGAGAGGTTTAGGGAGGGTGTTCCAGAGCTTGGGGGTCCAGGCAACAGAAGGCACGGCCACCAATGGTGGAGCGATTATAATCAGGGATGCTCAAGAGGGCAGAATTAGAGGAGTGCAGACATCTCAGGGGGGATTGCGGGGCTGAAGGAGATAGGGAGGGGCCAGGGCCATGGAGGGATTTTAAAACAAGGATGAGAATTTTGAAATTAAAATGTTTTAATTCCGATATTTGTATTAAAATATAATTTCAATTTCCGATATCCTTTAAAACAACGTTGTAGAGATTGTATTTGATCATTGTAAGGGCTGAATCGATTTTTGTTTCTGAATGGTATTAGAATTTCTGTTGATTTTATCCTGAGCTTTGTACTCAAGATATGGTGAAAGTATGGAAGGGATTGCATGTCAGATTATTTCATATCTGTGTCTTTTCCTTTGCTGAGAAAATGCCTATTTTCTAATAATCTGTTCATGTAATAATTGTCGTGGGGTCCAACCAGGACGCAACCACTTCTGCGATGGAATAAAAAAGCTTGTTTTTAACTATGCCTGCCTGGTTCTTGTCTCCAATAGAGAGAAAGAAACAATGACTTGCATTTCTATAGCACCTTTCACAACCACCGGAGGTCCCAAAGCGCTTTACAGCCAATGAAGTACTTTTTGGAGTGTAGTCACTGTTGTAATGTGGGAAACGCGGCAGCCAACTTACGCACAGCAAGCTCCAACACGCAGCAATGCGATAATGACCAGATCATCTGTTTTTGTTATGTTGATTGAGAGATAAATATTGGCCCCAGGATACCTCGCCTGTTCTTCTTCAAAATAGTGCGCTGTGATCTTTTACATCCGCCTTAGAGAGCAGACGGGGCCTCGGTTTAATGTCTCATCCGAAAGACGGTACCCCCCAACAGTGCAGCACTGCACTGGGAGTGTCAGCCTGGATTTATGTGCTCAAGTTCCTGGAGTGGGTCTCGAACCCACAAACTTCTGACTCAGAGGCAAGTGCACTACCCACTGGGCCACAGCTGACACTGAGAGGGGTAGAGAGCGTGAATGGGATAGAAAGAGAGAGAGAGAGCGAGAGGGATAGAGAGAGGGGCAGAGAGAGTGAGCGAGGGTAGAGAGAGGGGCAGAAAGAGAGAGCGAGGGTAGAGAAAGGGGTAGAGGGAGAGAGGGGCAAAGAGAGGGGTAGAGGGAGAGAGGGGCAAAGAGAGGGGCAGAGAGAGAGAGAGGGAGCAAGGGTAGAGGGGCAGAGAGAGAGAGGGGCAGAGCGAGAGAGAGGGACTGAGAGAGAGAGGGGCAAAGAGAGAGGGTAGAGGGGCACAGAGAGCGAGAAGGGCTGAGAGAGAGAGAGAGAGGGACTGAGAGAGAGGGTAGAGAGAGGGGCAGAGAGAGAGCGCGAAGGGCTGAGAGAGAGGGATGGAGAGGGAGAGAGAGAGGGACAGAGAGAGAGGGGCGAAGAAAGAGACGGGCAGAGAGAGCGGCAGAAAGAGGGCAGAGATAGAGAGGAACAAAGAGAGATAGAGAAGGGCAGAGAGAGATAGAGAGGGGCAGAAAGAGATAGAGGGGGCAGAGAGAGAAGCAGGGAAAGGGAGAGTGAGAGGACTGCACTGTTGCTGTAAGGTACTGTTCTCTGTAAATCCAAGATATGTATTTTTATTTCTGGTCCTGTGAGGCCCTGCAGTGTTTTGTAGATGAACGGTTGAGGGGCTTTAAGCCGAGAGATGGACAGGTGCCGGGGGGAAGGATTGCTGTCACGGCCAGCTCAATGGCTGCTCCTGGCCCCATCTCCACTCCTGCTACACAGTGCCCTTGATTTGGTGATGACTGTGTGTTTGATCTTAATACCCGTTTTAATATCTGTAAGTGTTCGGAGCTTTCTGAAGGTTTCATGACCACAATTTTAAGAACATAAGAAATAGGAACAGGAGTCGGCCATTCGGCCCCTTGAGCCTGCTCCGCCATTTAATGAGATCATGGCTGACCTTCGATCTCAACTCCACTTTCCTGCACTATCCCCATGTCTCTTGGTTTCCTTAGTATCCAAAAATCTATCGATCTCAAAAATCTATCGATCTCTGTCTTGAATATACTCAACGACTGAGCCTCCCCAGCCCTCCAGGGTAGAGAATTTCAATGATTCACGATCCTTTGAAATTCCTGCTCATCTCAGTCCTAAATGGCCGACGCCTTATTCTGTGCATCAAAACAAAGTGGATGAGGTGTCACAAGGTGTTTATTTTGTATTATAACAATTTATGTACAATATATTAAAAATCTTATGCTTGTGTCAGCTTTTTCCATTATAAATTCCTAAGTCCACATTTCGAATTAAACATCCTATATAAACTGATCATGCTACAATTACATCCTCCCACCAGTGGTGGCGCTGCAGCATCTCCACATTTATAATAGAAACATCCTATGTAAACTGGTCACGCTGCAATTACATCCTCCCACCAGTGGTGGCGCTCTAGCAACCTGGGTTTTGTGTTTCTTGGCTCCTCAGCCTGTACTGCAGCAAAATTGCCATGTAGCAACCAGCTCTGCTTGACTGTAATGACTCCCATGGTTGAATAGGCTGCCAGCACTCTGTCTGGGATTACACACGGGCAAGCTGACAGTGCCTGTGGAACTGCACCCCAAGCGAGGGGTTAACTCCTTCGGGTCCAGCCAAAGGATTTCAAAGTCACAAGAGTTGGGTTATTGTGTTCTATTAGCCATAATCACTCATTAATTTGCAAAGCTGTCTCTGTAAATATAACAGTTGCATTTGGATTTCGGATATTATCGTCTCTGACCTGAAATCAGCTTCCGACCACATATCCGCAGTATAACTAAGACCGCCTATTTCCACCTCTGTAACATCACCCGTCTCCGCCCCTGCCTCAGCTCATCCGCTGCTGAAGCCCTCATCCATGCCTTTGTTACCTCTAGACTTGACTATTCCAATGCACTCCTGGCTGGCCTCCCACATTCTACCCCACGTAAACTGGAGGTCATCCAAAACTCGGCTGCCCGTGTCCTAACTCGCACCATGTCCCGCTCACCCATCACCCCCTGTGCTCGCCGACCTACATTGGCTCCCGGTTAAGCAGCATCTCGATTTCAAAATTCTCATCCTTGTTTACAAATCCCTCCATGGCCCTCGCCCCTCCCTATCTCTGAAATCTCCTCCAGCCCCACAACCCTCCCCCCCCCCCCACCCCGAGATGTCTGCGCTCCTCAAATTCTGCCCTCTTGAGCATCCCTGATTATAATCGCTCCACCATCGGTGGCCGTGCCCTTCAGCTGCCTGGGCCCCAAGCTCTGGAACTCCCTTTCCGCCTCTCTACCTCTCTCTCCTCCTTCAAGATGCTCCTTAAAACCCACCTCTTTGACCAAGCTTTTGGTCACCTGCGCCAATTTCTCCTTATGCGGCTCGTTTTATCTCATAACACGCCTTGGGATGTTTCACTACATTAAAGGTGCTATATAAACTCAAGTTGTTGTTGCTGTTGATTAATCATTGACGATCTTTAAGCAGACGGCTTGGATCCGTGCCCAGATGAAGGGTTTCCCTCAGAGTGGGAGCTTGGCACAACCTACGCTGCAGTTTCACAGCCCGCTTGATTTGATGATGCCTGCGCTCTCCTTTTTAATCCCATCTTTAATATCCTTAAGCACTTGGGAGCTTTTAGAAGCTGCCATCTGTCTGCAAGACTTTGAACCAGCTTTGCGCGAAATGTTTGTTTCGCCCCGTGTGAAATAAATATTCTAACGGGAGAGTCTGTATTGAAGTGCAGTCACTGTGTTGTAATGGGGGGAAATGCGGCAGCCAATTTGCGCACAGCAAGCTCCCACAAACAGCAACGTGATGGTGACCCAGATCATCTGTTTCTGTGATGTTGATTGAGGGATAAATATTGGCCCCAGGACACCGGGGAGAACTCCCCTGCTCTTCTTCGAAATAGTGCCGTGGGGATCTCTTACATCCACCTGAGACTGAGAGAGCAGACGGGGCCTCAGTTTAACGCCTCATCTGAAAAACGTCAGCTCAGACAATGCGGCGCTCCCTCAGCACTGCACTGGGAGTGTCGGTCTGGATTTTTGTGCTCAAGTCTCTGGAGTGGGGCCTGACCCCACAACCTTCTGACCCAGAGGCGAGAGTGCTGCCCACTGAGCCAGGGCTGGCAATTATGACAACAAGCAGAGTTTTGTTTTTAGTGGTGTCTTTCGGATGAGATGTTAAACCGAGGCCCCGTCTGCTCTCTCTTAGGTGGATGTAAAAGATCTCATGGCACTATTTTGAAGAAGATCAAAGTGAGTTCTCCCTGATGTGCTGGGACCCCAGCTGTTTACATTGTACATTAATGATTTAGACGAGGGGATTAAATGTAGTATCTCCAAATTTGCGGATGACACTAAGTTGGGTGGCAGTGTGAGCTGCGAGGAGGATGCTATGAGGCTGCAGAGTGACTTCGTTAGGTTAGGTGAGTGGGTAAATGCATGGCAGATGAAGTATAATGTGGATAAATGTGAGGTTATCCACTTTGGTGGTAAAAACAGAGAGACAGACTATTATCTGAATGGTGACAGATTAAGAAAAGGGGAGGTGCAACGAGACCTGGGTGTCATGGTACATCAGTCATTGAAGGTTGGCATGCAGGTACAGCAGGCAGTGAAGAAAGCAAATGGCATGTTGGCCTTCATAATGAGGGGATTTGAGTACAGGGGCAGGGAGGTGTTACTACAGTTGTTAAGGGCATTTGAGGCCACACCTGGAATGAACTTGAGGAAGGACATTCTTGCTGTTGAGGGAATGCAGCAAAGGTTCACTAGGCTGATTCCCGGGATGGCAGGACTGACATATCAAGAAAGACTGGATCAACTGGGCTTGTATTCACTGGAGTTCAGAAGAATGAGAAGGGATCTCATAGAAACGTTTAAAATTCTGACGGGTTCAGACAGGTTAGATGCAGGAAGAATGTTCCCAATGTTGGGGAAGTCCAGAACCAGGGGTCACAGTCTAAGGATAAGGGGTAAACCATTTAGGACCGAGATGAGGAGAAACTTCTTCACCCAGAGAGTGGTGAACCTGTGGAATTCTCTACCACAGAAAGTTGTTGAGGCCAATTCACTAAATGTATTCAAACAGGAGTTAGATGTAGTCCTTACTACTAGGGGGATCAAGGGGTATGGCGAGAAAGCAGGAATGGGGTACTGAAGTTGCATGTTCAGCCATGAACTCATTGAATGGCGGTGCAGGCTCGAAGGGCCAAATGGCTTACTCCTGCACCTATTTTCTATGTTTCTATGTTTCACTAAAACAGATTATCTGGTCATTACCACAAGAACATAAGAAATAGGAGCAGGAGTCGGCCACCTGGCCCCTCGAGCCTGCTCCGCCATTCAATAAGATCATGGCTGATCTGATCATGGACTCAGCTCCACTTCCCTGCCCGTTCCCCATAACTCTTCACTCTCTTATCGCTCAAAAGTCTGTCTATCTCCACCTTAAATATATTTAATGACCCAGCCTCCACAGCTCTCTGGGGCAGAGAATTCCAGAGATTTACAACTCTCTGAGAGAAGAAATTCCTCCTCATTTCAGTTTTAAATCACATTGTTGTTTGTGGAAGCTTGCTGTGCGCAAATTGACTGCCACGTTTCCTACATTACAACAGTGACCATACTTCAAAAAAGTACTTCATTGGCTGTAAAGCACTTTGGAGACATCCGGTGGTCGTGAAAGGCACTATATGATGTATATATGATGTATATATCCTGTACTGGATGAGCAGAAATTTTCTCCATTATCTTTGGTCCCCGCCATAAGCTGCGTTCCCTAACCACTGGTTCCATCCCTCTCCCTCACCCTGAAATGAGTTTCCAGTCACATATCCGCGGTATAACTAAAACCACCTTTTTCCATTGCCCATCTCCGCCCCTTGCCTCAGCTCTTCCGCTGCTGAAACCCTCATCCATGCCTTTGTTACCTCTAGACTTGACTATTGCAACTCACTCCTGGCTGGCCACCCACATTCTACCCCACGTAAACTTGAAGTCATCCAAAACTCAGCAGCCCGTGTCCTAACCCGCACCAAGTCCCGCTCACCCATCACCCCTGTGCTTTCTGACCTACATTGGCTCCCAGATAAACAACGCCTCGATTTCAAAATTCTCATCCTTGGTTACAAATCACTCCATGGCCTCGACCCTCCCGATCTCTGTAATCTTTTTCAGCCTCACAACACCCCACCAAAACTCCCCCGAGATGTCTGTGCTCCTCAAATTCTGCCCGCTTGAACATCCCTGATTAAAACTGCTCAACCATTGGTGGCCGTGCCTTCTGTTGCCTGGGCCTCAAGCTCTGGAACTCCCTCCCTAAACCTCTCTTTTCCTCTTTAAGAAGCTCGTTAAAACCTACCTCTTTAAGCAAACTTTTGATCAGCTGCCTTAGTTTCTTCTGTGGTTCGGTGTCAAATTTATCTGTTTTGTCTGTAACACTGCTGTGAAGCGCCTTGGGACGTTTTACTACGTTAAAGGCACTATATAAATAAAAGTTATCAACAAAGGCAGCCTTCAGCCGTCTGATGAAAAGAGTGTTCGAAGACCAGGCCCTCAAATCTACCACCAAGCTCATGGTCTACAGGGCTGTAGTAACACCCGCCCTCCTGTATGGGTCTGAGGCATGGACGATGTATAGAAGGCACCTCAAGTCGCTGGAGATATATCACCAACGAAGTCTCCGCAAGATCCTGCAAATCCCCTGGGAGGACAGACGCACCAACGTTAGGGTCCTCGACCAGGCCAACATCCCCAGTATTGAAGCACTGACCACACTGGCCACATAGTTCGCATGCCAGACACGAGACTCCCAAAGCAAATGCTTTATGCGGAGCTCCTTCACGGCAAACGAGCCAAAGATGGGGCAGAGGAAACGTTACAAGGGACCACCCTCAAAGCCTCCCTGATAAAGTGCAACATCCCCACCCACACCTGGGAGTCCCTGGCCAAAGAGCAGTCCGCCCGAAGTGGAGGAAGTGCATCCGGGAGGGCGCTGAGCACCTCGAGTCTCGTCGCCGAGAGCGTGCAGAAACCAAGCGCAGGCAGCGGAAGGAGCGTGCGGCAAACCAGTCCCACTCACCCCTTCCCTCAACCACTGTCTGTCCCACCTGTGACAGGGACTGTGGTTCTCGTATTGGACTGTTCCAGCCACCTAAGGACTCATTTTAAGAAAGGAAGCAAGTCTTCCTCGATTCTGAGGGACTGCCTATGATGATTATTATATAATTTTTTAAAAAGTGAAGCTGGGGTATGCCTGCAGCTTAAGTTCTGTGCAAAGTCAGTGTGGCCCAATGCCCTTTCAGTCTAACTCCTTACCTGCAAGGTGTACAAGGTGTGTGGATTGTTTGAGCATCTTTCTGCCTGTTGCTAGGGACAACTAACAGCCTGAGCCCTGTGATTGACAGCTGGCCTGCGTGTCGCGGGACAATGACGTAATCGGAACGGCGACCACAGACCGACTACATCTTTTGCAATCCAGATAGGGGAGGAGCATTCAACAAATAACACATTTGTTCAAATAAATAACAAAAGTGAGCAATGAGTCCAATTAATAAATAGTTATTTACAATTATGTGAATGGGATATTGTTTCCGGATTATTCAATGAAAGCGAAAGATTTTTGATTTATATTTTTCCTTCTTTCGCCACCCGCTTTCAGTGATGGTACATGCCGTTGCTAAGTACGCGTCAACCAAACGCGAGCTGGGGGAGCAGGGTTGATTGACGTGGGGCGTCTGCCAATGGAATTGGCGGATGGCGGTCACTCGGCGAATGGCGAATGGCGGGGGGCGGGGAGAGGGGGCGAGTGCAGGCAGGTTAGGTTGCGCGCGGGCGAGCGGCGGGCTTTGCGGAGAGGGAGCGCGGGCCGGGAGAGCGGCGGCGGCGGCGGCGGCGGCGGGGGAGAGAGAGCGCGGACAGCTCGGAGGCCTGGGGAAGAAGCAGCGGTGGGTTGGGTGGTCGTTCACCCGGTGAGATAGATTGGGGGGGGGGGGGGGGGGGCAATTCGGCTATGTGGGGCACCGCAATCCGTGTGAGGGAGAGGGCAATTCGGCTATGTGGGGCAGCGCACTTCGAATGAGAGAGACGGCATTTCGGCTATGTGGGGCAGCGCAATTAGAATGAGAGGGAGGGAATGGGGAGGGCGGAGGCATCGCAGTGAGAGAGTGGGCAATTCGGCCACACACGGAGGGGTCGCAGTGAGAGAGTGGGCAATTCGGCTATGTGGGGCAGCGCAATGAGAGTGGGCAATTCGGCCACACACGGAGGGGTCGCAGTGAGCGAGTGGGCAATTCGGCTATGTGGGGCAGCGCAATGAGAGTGGGCAATTCGGCCACACACGGAGGGGTTTCGCAGTGAGAGAGTGGGCAATTCGGCCACACACGGAGGGGTTTCGCAGTGAGAGAGTGGGCAATTCGGCTATGTGGGGCAGCGGAATGAGAGTGAGGGGGGGGCATCGCAGTCACCCAGTGACAGCGGGTGGGCGATTCTGTCATGGGCGGGGAAGTGCAATCGCAGTGTGTGAGGGTAGGCATTTCGCCCATAAGCGGCATGACAATCGCTGTGAGAGTGGTGGGGGCGGGGGGGCATCACTGAGTGCCTGTAGTGCCCACCCCCACACACAATCGCTCCAGCGCAACCCGCTGGACATTGGTCAGGAGCTGAATCCCAGCCTCATTTATTCCCCCCCCCCCCCCCCAGGTGATGCAGAGCCCTAGTTTGTAGTGGTCCCATATCTCTGCGTCCCCCCCCACCTAATAATGAGTTAGCTCTGAACAGGCGTGGGATCTTCCTCGTCTGTTGTAGGGCAGTGTACGTACATAATGAGTAATTCACTAAGTGTGAAGCTCTTTAGGACCAGCCGATGTCTTGAAAGGCGCTATATAAATGCAATCCCCCTCCCCCACTGCTCTTTATCCTGGTCTGTTGGAATCTGTCCTAACTGGGCAGTGTACTGCGAGGGAGAGCTGGGACTGTATTTAAAGAAGGGTGTTGAATTTGGACCCCATCCCAGTATATTGTACTGAAAAAAAAACTGATCTGGTTAGTGATATTTAACATCATTTTATCCCACTTCTAATCATTTTTACTTTCTTTCAACAGCTTGGAGATATAATCGCACGTTGCCTCCACTGAGACCCGCTGGGTCGTCTTGTTTTGTCTTGAAGTACAGTCCGCTTGACTGCCTGCACCATGGAAGGAGGCTGTTCCGTACAGGCGAACTATGTGTTTCGAGGGATCGAGTATATCGTCACTATGATGGTGACTGGAGATGTGTTGGAGGTGGAGGTCGAAGACCGGCTGACTTCTGAACAGTGGAGAGGGGAATTTGAGGCTGTCTGTAAGTACAGAGCCGCCCTTTCTCGTGTGATCTTATACTTGCATGTCCTGCGTTTATCGATTCCTTGCTAAGGCATGTTTAATTGTAGAACAGTTCTGAAATATTTTTCCACGCTCTCTTAATAGTTCCAGTGGCTAAGTGCTCCGCCCAGTGTTGTATATTATTAGTATTAGGCAGTCCCTCGTATAGAGAATGACTTGCTTCCACACCAAAAAGGGATGAGTTCACAGATCCCTAACTACATCCTGAAGGGTGGAAGATGCCTGGGCATGGATTCTTTTAACATGGGGTGGCCGTTGCACACCAGCCACCACACGGGCTTGACAGAGCTAGGTCTTGACCAGGACGACTGGAGACCAAGCTCTGCTGCACAGACCTAGTGCGCACGCATGCTCCTACTACCCATAGATCGCAGTGTGGGCTGGCCCGTGCTGCCCCTGGGCCCTCGCCTCTCCTGGGCCCCGATCACGATGCTCCAGGGCCCTGATCTCTCACTGCTCCTCTGCCCCGATCAAAAATGGAACAGTCAGAAACAGGACATCAATTAGTCTCCCCTTATCTTGGAGACATCAAATATCGACACTGTTATTTGAAATTTAATTACTGAGCATGCAGAAAGCAAGCGCAGGCAGCGGAAGGAGCGTGTGGCAAACCACACTCCCCACCCACCCTTTCCTTCAACCACTGTCTGTCCCACCTGTGACAGAGACTGTAATTCCCATATTGGACTGTTCAATCACCTAAGAACTCACTTTTAGAGTGGAAGCAAGTCTTCCTCAATTTCGAGGGACTGCCTATGATGATGACCGAGCAAGGTTCCATGTCCTTCTCTGTGCAGAGCTGTTTGATCTTGGCCAAAGTGGGTAGCAGGGGTGCAGCAAGCGGTCTCTATGTGGGGTTCCACTCGAATGTCCTTCATGGGCATATAACCTGTCGACGCCGCCTAGTCTCGCGTACAAGGGATGGCCATTTTGTGGGTGTACTGGAGGAATCTGTGTCACTGTACTTTGTGAATCCACCTCCTTCGTGACGTGCTGTTGTCCAGGCAATAGCGTGGAAGGGGGTGGAAGCGAGGTTAAACCTTGTGTGTGGGAGGTTAACGGGCGCCTGCTAGATCTAACCGACACTGTCCATCTCGCCTCTCTTTGGCAGATATCGAGGATGTCACTCACAAAACCGGCAACTTCAAGCAGTTCTCAATTTTCTGCAATATGCTGGAGTCGGCCATCACGAAGGTACAGTCTGGTTCAACAGAGCAAATGTCTATTGCTCGCGTCCGTTCTACACTAAAAAGAAAAAGACTTGGATTTATATAGCACCTTTCACGACTATTGGATGTCTCAAAGCGCTTTACAGCCAATGAAGTACTTTTGGAGTGTAGTCACTGTTGTAAGCTCCTCCGCTGCTGAAGCCCTCACCTGTGCCTTTGTTACCTCAAGACTTGACTATTCCAACGCACTCCTGGCCGGCCTCTCTCATTTTACCCTATTAGAGGTGATCCAAAACTCGGCTGCCCCGTGTCCTAACTCGCACCAAGTCCCGCTCACCCATCACCCCCTGTGCTCGCTGACCTACATTGGCTCCCGGCTATGCAACACCTCGATTTCAAAATTCTCATCCTTGTTTTCAAATCCCTCTATGGACCTCGCCCCTCCCTATCTCTGTAATCTCCTCCAGCCCCACAACCCCCCGAGAAGTCTATGCTCCTCTAATTCTGCCCTCTTGAGCATCCCTGATTATAATCGCTCTACCATCGGTGGCCGTGCCTTCTGTTGCCTGGGCTCTAAGCTCTGGAACTCCCTCCCTAAACCTCTCCGCCTCTCTTTCCTATTATAAGACGCTCCTTCAAACCTAACTCTTTGACCAAGCTTTTGGTCACCTGTGCTAATTTCTCCTTATGTGGCCAATTTTTTTTGTCGCGTAACACTCCTGTGAAGCACATTGGGATGTTTCACTACGTATAAGGCGCTATATAAATGCAAGTTGTTCTCTTAATGCTGCTGCACACAGCTATACCTATTCTAGTAAAATAGGTTTTATGCTCATAGGTTAGGAATGCAGACACTTCCCATCTGTTACACACACAGTATTCGTCCCAAGCACTTCGTGTCAATACTGATTCTCAGAACAACTGTACTGGGGCGGGGAGTTGGAGACAGTTGGAAAGGAATTGGTCAGGTCTGAACTCTCGTTAATCCCCAAGCCATGGGGGGGGGGGGGGGGGGATGTGTGGGTGTGGTGGTGGGTGGGTGTGGGTTTGGGGGGTGGGTGGGGGTGGGGTGGGCTGGTCATTCCGGACGCTGTGAGGATCAGGGCAGGAATGCAGAAGGCGATGGCTTTTGATGTTCTGGATCTATTTTCTCTTTAGAGCAGCGAGTCGGTGACCCTCGACCTGCTGACCTATTCCGACCTGGAGCTGCTGAGAAACCGGAAGACTGGAGCAGCAACGAGGCACATGGCGCCGGCGAAATCCGGAGCGCTCAACGCCAAGCGCTACCTCATCCTCATCTACTCGGTGGAGTTTGACAGGTACGTCTGGAGAATTGAAGCTCCACTTTCATCAGAACTCATCGTCCACGCCTAGGATTTTATCCGCAACCTTGTTTACTTCACGAGAACATAAACATCAGAACATAAAAATTCGGAGCAGGAGTCGGCCATCTACTCTAGAGAACCGAGGGTCTAGTGAGCAAGAGGAATTAAAGGAAATAATTATTAGTAAGAAAATAGTGCTGGAGAAACTAATGGGACTGAAGGCCGATAAATCCCCAGGGCCTGATGATCTGCATCCCAGAGAACTAGAAGAGGTAGCTATGGACATAGTAGATGCATTGGTTGTCATCTTCCACAATTCTATAGATTATGGAACACTAACCCTAACCCTAAATGTAATCCCATTATTTAAAAAAGGAGGGAGAGAGAAAACAGAGAACTACAGACCGGTTAGCCTAACATCAGTAGTAGGGAAAATGCTAGAGTATTATAAAGGCTGTGATAACGGCACACTTAGATAATATCAACGGGATTAAACAAATATATTTAAGAGGGAGATTGATAGATTTCTAGAAACAAAATACATCAAGGGGTATGGGGAAAAAGTGGGAATATGGTGTTGAAATAGAGGATCAGCCATGATCACATTGAATGGTGGTGCAGACTCGAAGGGCCGAATGGTCTACCACTGCTCCTATTTTCTATGTTTCTATCTGGCCCCACTTCCCTGCCCGCTGCCCATAACCCTTGACTCCCTTATCGTTCAAAAATCTGTCTATCTCCACCTTGAATATATTCAATGACCCAGCCTCCACAGCTCTCTGGGGCAGAGAATTCCACAGATTCACGACCCTCTGAGAGAAGAAATTCCTCCTCATCTCCATTCTCAATGGGCGACCCCTTATTCTGAAACTATGCCCCCTAGTTCTAGATTCCCCCACGAGGGGAAACATCCTCTCTGCACCTACCCTGTCAAGCCCCCTCAGAATCTTGTATGTTTCAATAAGATCACCTCTCATTCTTCTAAACTCCAATGAGTATAGGCCCAACCTTTCTAATTCTGCCCTCCTGAGCATCCCTTTTTCTTGAGTTACACGGATGCATCTCAGAACACGTGACTGTCACTTTATCTACATCTGCACCTGTACAATTTTAAGTATCAGTCACAAGGGTCACAAGCCTGTCCCATGCAATTGTGACACCTTGTGCATTGCAATATATACATTCCCCACCCGACACAGTGTGATCACCTGGGAGAGACGAAAAACGAGTTTAAAAAAAAAACCCAGGCCAATTTGAAGTTGTGGGAAAAATCCGGGGAATTCGTCTCCCGATTTCCCCTTCCCCCCCCCCCCGTGCGAACACAACTAGTCCGGGATTTTTGAAGGTTACCTAGCTCTTGTACCAGGTGTTCTCTGCCCCAGCCAAAAATGGGTCCAGCTCTCGCTGGAAGGGATATAGGATTGGGGCTTGTGGTGGGATTGGCAGAGATGCGAGATGTTTCGTGGCCCACAGATCGTAGTTTGAACACAAGGGGCTGGATACTCGGTTATCTCACACGTTGAAAGTTCATTAGAAGCTCACCGGGGGCTGCAAACCAGTAGCGCCTGGCTGCTGACTATCGCGACGTCAGTCCTGGTGCAACGCCCACGATTGCGACCTGGTCGGTAAATTCGATGCGGCCGTCTCATTGAGCGCCCGCCGATAACACTGTCTGGAAAACCAGTCGGTGTCGGCTTGCAGAGTCATTAACTGGCGGCTACTTAAAGGGACGAGAAAGCGCTTCCCTCGGAGGTCACAGTCAGAGCAACGTTCACACACAGCACGGTGCGTGAGCCTCTGAGTTTGCAGCGGCAGACAGACATAACAGCGCAGGTTGGAAAAAAGTGAGTTTGGAAACTTTAATGGGTGCGTTACTATGCCGCGCCTTTAAGACTCGGCTTTTCCCGGGATCTGAAGTGGAGTTCCGCTCATGCGCAATGACTGGGCTAAATTTAGCGCCGGCATTTTCGTTGGCGTCCGCCCAGCTCTGGTGTGCTATGGCTGATTTATCGCCGCCTGTCAGCTCTTCGACCGATTCTGACGAATTTCTGGGCGGGAAACGCAAACCTTTTCAAGGCGCTAAAAGTACCGCTCCGCCTGGATTAACAGAGGCGTGGCCGAACTTCTCTCCCAAGGTGTTTTCTGTTTTTGAGAGAGTCTCTTAATTGTTTGTCAGAATTAAGAACCAAAAATAGTTTTCTCCCCTCACCGGAAAGAAAATATGTCTGTCTCAAAGTAGCCGCTGATTTTCCGTTCTGATGTCTGCAGGATACACTACCCATTGCCGCTGCCCTACACGGGCAAGCCAGATCCAGTTGCTCTCCAGAAAGTTATCCGAGGACTGAAAGAGCAACTCGCCACTGTGAGATCAAAGCAGGGCAAAGATTACCGCGACACGGAGCTCAGGCGGCTGAGAGCAGAGTGAGTCTCCGCAACTTCCTCTTTTCCCTCACCATTTCCCCCTTTTCCCCTCTTTCCCCCACCATTTCCCCCTTTTCCTCTTTCGCTCTCTCCCCTCGCCCATATCGATTTCCTTCACATCACCGCCCATCTCTCTCAGCAGTGACATTATACAGGTTAAACCTCCCTTATCTGGCATGCTCGGGGCTTGGCCTTTGCCGGAAAAGGGATTTTGCCGGATGGGGGGGGGAGGAGATCGGCGCCCTCGGCGGGCCGTGAAGGAAGTGTCGGCAGGTCCTCGGGCCGAGTGTCAGCGCACACGCCCCTGACTGCCGGAATCATGCCGGGTGAGGGGTGGTGCCGGATACGGCAGCTCCAACCTGTATAATTAACACTCTCTGCTTCCTGAGGTGCAGTGTTACAACAGCACATAAGAATTAGGAGCAGGAGTCGGCCATTCGGCCCCTCGAGCCTGCTCCGCCATTCAATGAGATCACGGCTGATCTTCGACCTCAACTCCACTTTCCCGCCCGATCCCGATATCCCTTGATTCAACTAAAGTCCAAAAATCTATCGATCTCAGCCTTGAATATACCCAACGACTGAGCCTCCACTGCTCTCTGGGGCAGAGAATTCCAAAGATTCACCCCCCTCTGAGTGAAGAAATTCCTCCCCATCTCAGTCCTAAACGTCCAACTCCTTATTCTGAGACTGTGCCCCCTGGTTCTAGACACTCCAGCCAGGGGCAAACATCCTCCCTTCATCTACCCTGTCAATCCCTCTCAGAATGTTGTATGTTTCAATGAGATCACCTCTCATTCTTCTAAACTCCAGAGAGTATAGCCCTAAATTAATCACACTCTCCTCACAGGACAACCCTCTCATCCCAGGGATCAATCTAATGAACCTTCGTTGCACCGCCTCTAAGGCTAGTATATCCTTCCTCAGATAAGGAGACCAAAACTGTGCGCAGTATTCCAGGTGCGGTCTCACCAAAGCCCTGTACAGTTGGAGGAAGACTTCCTTACTCGTGTACTTCGAACCCCCTTGCAATAGAGGCCAACGTGCCATTTGCTAATTGCTTGCTGTACCTGCGTGCTAACTCTGTGTGTTCCTGTACGAGTGCACCCGGGCACTGAAATTGCCCCATCCTTTGAGGCCTGTTACCGCCAGAAATCGGTGGCCACGCTGCGGGGTGGAATGGCCGCTGATATTTTTAGGCAATGGTCGCCATTTTGAAAATTCCGCTCTCGGCGGTGACCCGCTCCCCCACTCCCGTTCCGCTGCTGCCGGTCCGTCCTAAGATGTTCCCCGCCCCCACCGATGGCGAAATTCCGCCGAAACAATCTTGCTGCCACCGCTCGGTGCCTCCCGTCAGCTTTTTCCTGCCGGCGCACTGAGCTTGGAGCCCTTCTAAAATGGCGGTGCGGCGCCCGTTAGAGGAGGGCGCACTGCCGCTGCCGCCATGTTTTTTTTTTTATTGTCGGCCGACTGCCATGTCGGGCCGACCATTATACCCCCCTGGGTTCGACCGGGCCGCCATTAGGCAGCCTGGCACCCCTCCTCTTGGGTGCCAGCCCACTGGCCCAGCCGAAACCCTCCCTGGTGGCCCAGTGGGCCAAAATTAAATAATCGCGCAGGCTCTCCCCTTTTTGAAGTGAAGGTGACTGCATAGACCTGCCCCCAACTTCCGCAACTCGAGTGCGCGAACCTCCGTTCTCCGCCCCAATTATGACCGACTTCCTGTCCGCTGAAAAAGATAAGCCAAAGAGCGAAATTTCACTCGCGGCCACTACATCGACCGCGCCGGTAAAAACCGTCCGAAACCGGTTAGGTGCGCCCCATTTCTAGCCCCATCTCTGATGATCTCTCCCCGCGTGGCTCTCTGCGCTCCTCAGGTTCGATAAGCTGCTGCAGGAGAAACGGGAGCTGGAGGACATGATCCTGCAGCTCCAGGAGCAGGTGAAGCCATACGGCACCGCCGGGGTTGCCAAAGACGTGCGAATCCTGAAACAAATCGTCCAAAGCCTGGAGGAGGAGCTGGCGAAGGAGAAGAGCAAAAACCAGAGGGCGACGAATAAACGGAACCAGGAGTACCGGCAGATCCTGGACGAGGTGAGACTTCGGCTCACCGTGCAAGGAACGGCAGCGTTTGTGAGCGGGCTCTGCTGAATGTTGCACAGTCGCGCCTCTGATAAATGTTAATGGGAAATAAGAAATTGGGAAGATATCTAGAAATTGAGACCTTTGCTACTTGCAACATTTTTCTCATTTGAAGTGAGGAGTCTCTGGACTGGAACAGAAACACATCCTCCCCTCCCCCTCCATCCCCTCTCCCTGCTCCCCTCCCTCCCGTTCCCCTCTCTTTTTCCCCCCCATTCCCCTCCCTCTCTTTCCCCCCCCGTTTCCCTCTCTTTCCCCCCCGTTCCCCTCTCTTTCCCCCCCGTTCCCCTCTCTTTCCCCCCCGTTCCCCTCTCTTTCCCCCCCCGTTCCCCTCTCTTTCCCCCCCCGTTCCCCTCTCTTTCCCCCCCCGTTCCCCTCTCTTTCCCCCCCCGTTCCCCTCTCTTTCCCCCCCCGTTCCCCTCTCTTTCCCCCCCCGTTCCCCTCTCTTTCCCCCCCCGTTCCCCTCTCTTTCCCCCCCCGTTCCCCTCTCTTTCCCCCCCCGTTCCCCTCTCTTTCCCCCCCCGTTCCCCTCTCTTTCCCCCCCCCGTTCCCCTCTCTTTCCCCCCCCGTTCCCCTCTCTTTCCCCCCCCGTTCCCCTCTCTTTCCCCCCCCGTTCCCCTCTCTTTCCCCCCCCGTTCCCCTCTCTTTCCCCCCCCGTTCCCCTCTCTTTCCCCCCCCGTTCCCCTCTCTTTCCCCCCCCGTTCCCCTCTCTTTCCCCCCCCGTTCCCCTCTCTTTCCCCCCCCCGTTCCCCTCTCTTTCCCCCCCCGTTCCCCTCTCTTTCCCCCCCCGTTCCCCTCTCTTTCCCCCCCCGTTCCCCTCTCTTTCCCCCCCGTTCCCCTCTCTTTCCCCCCCGTTCCCCTCTCTTTCCCCCCTCGTTCCCCTCTCTTTCCCCCCCCGTTCCCCTCTCTTTCCCCCCCCGTTCCCCTCTCTTTCCCCCCCCGTTCCCCTCTCTTTCCCCCCCCGTTCCCCTCTCTTTCCCCCCCCGTTCCCCTCTCTTTCCCCCCCCGTTCCCCTCTCTTTCCCCCCCCCGTTCCCCTCTCTTTCCCCCCCCGTTCCCCTCTCTTTTCCCCCCCCGTTCCCCTCTCTTTCCCCCCCCGTTCCCCTCTCTTTCCCCCCCCCGTTCCCCTCTCTTTCCCCCCGTTCCCCTCTCTTTCCCCCCCCCGTTCCCCTCTCTTTCCCCCCCCGTTCCCCTCTCTTTCCCCCCTCGTTCCCCTCTCTTTCCCCCCCGTTCCCCTCTCTTTCCCCCCCGTTCCCCTCTCTTTCCCCCCTCGTTCCCCTCTCTTTCCCCCCTCGTTCCCCTCTCTTCCCCCCCCCCGTTCCCCTCTCTCTCCCCCCCCCCGTTCCCCTCTCTCTCCCCCCCCCCGTTCCCCTCTCTCTCCCCCCCCCGTTCCCCTCTCTCCCCCCCCCCCGTTCCTCTCTCTTCCCCCCACCGTTCCCCTCTCTTTTCCCCCCCCCCATTCCCCTCTCTTCCCACCCCCCCCGTTCCCCTCACGCCCCCCCTTGCCCCCCTCCCTCCCTTCTCTCCCGCTCCCCTCCCTCCCCTCGCTCCCACTCCCCGCTCTTTCCTCCCCCGCCCCGCACCTTCCCCTCCATCCCGCGCCCCTCCTGCTCCACTTGCTCTCCCTTTCCTTTTCCTTTCCCATCCCCATTCCCCCCTCCTCTACCCTTTGTCTCCCATTCCCCACTTCCGATTCCCTTTTGAAAGTTACGATTGAATCTGCTTCCACAGCTCTTTCAGGCAGTGCGTTCCAGATCACAATAACTCGCTGTTTAAAAAATAAATTCTCCTCATCTCCCCCTCTGGTTCTTTTGCAAATTAACTCTGTCTCCTCTGGTTACTGACCCTTCCGCCTGTGGAAACCGTTTGTCCTGATTTACTCTATTAAAACCCCTCATGATTTTGAACCTCTCGATCAAAACTCTTAACCTTTGCTCTAAAAAGAAAGAAAGACTTGCATTTATATAGCGTCTTTCATGACCACTGGACGTCTCAAAGCACTTTACAGCCAATGAAGTACTTTTGGAGTGTCGTCACTGTTGTAATGTGGGAAACGCGGCAGGTAATTTGCGCACAGCAAGCTCCCACACACAGCAATAAGATAATGACCAGATAATCTGTTTTTGTCATGCTGATTGAGCGATAAATGTTGGTCCCAGGACACCGGGGAGAACTTCCCCTGCTCTTCTTCAAAATAGTGCCGTGAGATCTTTTGCGTCCACCTGATAGAGCAGACGGGGCCTCGGTTTAATGTCTATCTGAAAGATGGCCCCTCCGACAGTGCGGCGCTCCCTCGGCACTGCCCCTCCGACAGTGCGGCGCTCCCTCGGCACTGCCCCTCCGACAGTGCGGCGCTCCCTCGGCACTGCCCCTCCGACAGTGCGGCGCTCCCTCGGCACTGCCCCTCCGACAGTGCGGCGCTCCCTCGGCACTGCCCCTCCGACAGTGCGGCGCACCCTCGGCACTGCCCCTCCGACAGTGCGGCGCTCCCTCGGCACTGCCCCTCCGACAGTGCGGCGCTCCCTCGGCACTGCCCCTCCGACAGTGCGGCGCTCCCTCGGCACTGCACTGGGAGTGTCAGCCTAGGTTTATGTGCTCATGTCCGTGGAGTGGGACTTGAACCCACAACCTCTGACTCATGGAGAAGCGTGTGCTGCCCACTGAGCCACAGCTGACACTGCCCAGCTTCTCCAGTCTCTGCACATAACTGATCCTTTTTTCTGATTTTTTTTTTTCAGCTCGAAGAGGTAAAGGCTTCAGAGCGGAAGCTGAAAGTGCGCCTCAAGAACCTGACTATGGAGCTGGCCTTGTACAAAAGGGGGTGAGTTTGCTGTCGATTCATGAGAACGTAAGAATTAGGAGCAGGAGTTGGCCATTCGGCCCCTCGAGCCTGCTCCGCCATTCAATGAGATCACGGCTGATCTTCGACCTCAACTGCACTTTCCCCATATCTCCATATCCCTCGATTCCCCAAATGTCCAAAAATCTATCGATCTCAGTCTTGAATATTTTTAGTTTAGAAGAATGAGAGGTGATCTCATTTCAATGCTCGGTCATTGAGCATATTCAAGGCAGAGAGTGATGGATTTTTGAATTTTCAGGGAAATCAAGGGATATGGGGACAGTGCAGGGAAGTGGAGTTGAGGTAGAAGATCAGCCATGATCTTATTGAATGGCGGAGCAGGCTCGAGGGGCCGAATGGCCGACTCCTGCTCCTAATTCTTATATACTCAGCGACTGAGCCTCCACATCCCTCTGGGGTAGAGAATTCCAATAGATTCACCACCCTCTGAGTGAAGAAATTTTTCCTCATCTCCGTCTCTAAATGGCCGACCCCTTATCCTGAGACTGTGACCCCTGGTTCTAGACTCCCCAGCCCGGGGGAAATATCCTCCCTGCATCCACCCTGTCAAGCCCTGTAAGAATTTTGTATCTTTCAATGAGATCACCTCTCATTCTTCTAAACTCTAGGGAATACAGGCATAGTCTACTTAATCTCTCCTCATAGGACAATCCCCCCCCATCCCAGGAATCAGTCTGCTGAACCTCTATGGCAAGTATATCCTTCCTTAGATAAGGAGACCAAAACTGTGCACAATACTCCAGGTGCGGTCTCTCCAGAGCCCAATATAATTGCAGTGACATTCTAAGATGATTCTACTATTAACAGCTGCAGACTTTTAAAATCATTCTCTCCTCTTTCTCCTTATTCCCCCCCCCCCCGACCCTGCTCTCCCCATCTTGTCTGACTGACGTTCTGCTTTTCCCTTTCAGTCGACTCACTCCAGTGGGGCCCTCGCCGCCGAACCGATCGAATTTAAACCTCAGCTCCGGCCGGCGTCCTCCGACCAGGACAGACTCAGCCACCAGGGTCCGAGTGGACAGTCAGCCGGCCTCGCGGGAACGGAGCAAGCAATGGTCGGGGCCCCGCGAGCGGGAGAGATCCACGTCCCGAGAGAGGAGTGGCCGCTGGGCAACGTTTCACAAGCGAGAGCGGTCGTCCTCCAGGGAGAGCCAGCGAGGGACTCACTGCCATGGTCCCAGACTGTCCCCATCTCCAATAGGTACAGCTTACCCCAAAATATGGCCCCGTGCGCAACTCTTGCAAATCAAGCGAAAATCATACAATAGTAAAGAAAGACCTGCATTTCTATAGCGCCTTTCACGACCACCGGACATCCCAATGCGCTTTAGAGCCAATTAAGTACTTTTTTGCGCACAGCAAGCTCCCACAAACAGCAATGTGATAATGACCCAGATAGTTTTAGTGATGCTGATTGAGGGATAAATATTGGCCTCAGGACACCGGGGAGAACTCCCCCTGCTCTTCTTTGAAATAGGATCTTTTACGTCCACCTGAGAGAGCAGACGGGGCCTCGGTTTAACGTCTCATCTGAAAGACGGCACCCCCGACAGTGCGGCGCTCCCTCAGCACTGCCCCTCCGACAGTGCGGCGCTCCCTCAGCACTGCCCCTCCGACAGTGCGGCGCTCCCTCAGCACTGCCCCTCCGACAGTGCGGCGCTCCCTCAGCACCACACTGGGAGTGTCGGCCTGGATTGTTGTGCTCAAGTCCCTGGAGTGGGACTTAAAGCCACAACCTTCTGACTCCGAGGCGAGGGTGCTGTCCACTGAGCCACAGCAGGCACGAGTACAGCTCAGAATGAGGCCATTCGGCCCATCAGGTCTGCGCCGTCTCTTTCAAAGAATACTCCAGTCAGTCCCACTCCCCCTGCTCTTTCCCCATATCCCGGCAATTTTATCTCCCAAGTATTTATCCAATTCCCTTGGAAAGCTACTATTACAACAGTGACTTCAAAAAGTACATCATTTGGCTGTAAAGCGCTTTGGGATGTCCGGTGGTCGTGAAAGGCGCTATATAAATGCAAGTCTTTCTTTTTTTCTTTTATTGAATCTGTTCCCACCAACCTTTCAGGCCGTGCATTCCAGATCCTAACCACTCGTTGTGTTTAAAAAAAAAAAAAAAGTTTTCCCTCATGTTCCCTCTGGTGATTGAACTTCAGGGGTTAAATTATGAGGAGGGATTACACAAACTGGGTTGTATTCCCGAGAATTTAGAAGTTTAAGGGCTGATGTGATCGAAGTTTTCAGGATATTAAGGGGAACAGATAGGGTATAGAGAGAGAGAAACTATATCCGCTGGTTGGGGAGTCTAGGACTAAGGGACATTGTCTGAAAATTAGAGCCAGATCTTTCAGGAGTGAAATTAGAAAACACTTCTACACACAAAGGGCGGGAGAAATTTGGAACTCTCTTCCACAAACGTCAATTGATGCCAGATCAATTGTTAATTTTCATCGGGGAGATTGATAGCTTTTTCTTAACCAAAGCTATTAAGGGATATGGGCCAAAGGCGGGTATATGGAGTTAGGTCACAGATCAGTCATGATCTCATTGAATGGCGGAACAGGCTCGAGGGGCTGAATGACTGGCCTCCTCCTGTTCCTAATGTAACAGGCTTGAGGGGCTGAATGGCCTCCTCCTGTTCCTGTGTAACAGGCTCGAGGGGCTGAATGGCCTCCTCCTGTTCCTGTGTAACAGGCTCGAGAGACTGAATGGGCCTCCTCCTGTTCCTGTGTAACAGGCTCGAGAGACTGAATGGGCCTCCTCCTGTTCCTGTGTAACAGGCTCGAGAGACTGAATGGGCCTCCTCCTATTCCTGTACAACAGGCTCGAGGGGCTGAATGGCCTCCTGATCCTATCGACCCTCCTGCCACTTTCTTTTTATTTATTCTATTTAAATTCTTCATGATTTTGAACACCTCGATCAGATCTCTTGTTAGCCTTCTCTGTTCTAAGGAGAACATCCCAACTTCTCCAGTCTCTCCACTGAAGTCCCTCATCCCTAGAATCATTCACAGTCCTTTTTTGGCTAAAGGTTTTATTAATAAGTACAAAATATGGGAAAGTTAAGGTGAAAGTTGTTGTAGAACACTTTACTGTTTGGGTGTTCAGTATCTGTATCGTGCACTTCAGGCATACAACAGGTTAGATGCGATGGAAATCACCCCCTACACTGTCCCCATCGGCGTGTCACATGTGGCTCAGTGGGCAGCGCACTCGCCTCTGAGTCAGAAGGTTGTAGGTTCAAGTCCTACTCCAGAGACTTGAACACAAAAATACAGGCTGACACTCCCAGTGCAGTGCTGAGGGAGCGCCGCATTGTCGGAGGGGCAGCGCTGAGGGAGCGCCGCACTGTCGGAGGGGCAGCGCTGAGGGAGCGCCGCACTGTCGGAGGGGCAGCGCTGAGGGAGCGCCGAACTGTCAGAGAGGCAGCGCTGAGGGGGGGCAGCGCTGAGGGAGCGCCGCACTGTCGGAGGGGCAGCGCTGAGGGAGCGCCGCACTGTCGGAGGGGCAGCGCTGAGGGAGCGCCGCACTGTCGGAGGTGCCGTCTTTCAGATGAGACGTTAAACCGAGGTCCCGTCTGCTCTCTCGGATGGACGTAAACAATCCCACGGACACTATTTTGAAGAAGAGCAGGGGAGTTATCCCCGGTGTCCTGGGGCCAATATTTATCCCTCAACCAACATAACAAAAGCCGCTTATCAGGTGATTGTGACATTGCGTGAATTAGCTGCCGCGTTTCCCACATAACAGCAGCGACTACACTCCAAAAAGTACTTCATTGGCTGCAAAGCGCTTTGAGACAACCGGTGGCCATGAAAAGGCGCTATATAAATGCAAGTCTTTCTTTCTGCTCCTCAGGGATCCGACAACCTCGCTTTGACCCCACTGCGTATGTGCACGACAAGGAAAGCAAACAGAAGGAGGCGGAGCAGAGAAAGTAAGTTATTAAGCAAGGAGAATGCTAAATATAAGCACTGTGGTTCATTGAGTGACGAGGACCAAGTTTCTAAACAGCAGTTTACAGACAGATCACCTATTACTGCTGTGCCTGTCTCCTGCAGTCATGCAAATATCTGTTGGCTTCTTTACTCCTGTATTTGTTGTAGCTTTGCGAATCTTCACGGGCAGCGGGGTTGGTTTTGGGGTCTTGCACGGTGTTTGGGCTATGTGGGGCACCGGGGCTAAACCTTAACCTCAGGTTCTCAGAATGCTTCTTGATTCTCTGAGGCTTCCCGCCATTAGTCTGAGTCATTGAATATACTCAAGATGGAGATAGACTGAATTTTGAGCGATAAGGGAGTCAAGGGTCATGGGGAGCGGGCAGGGAAGTGGAGCTGAGTCCATGATTGGATCAGCCATGATCTTATTGAATGGCGGAGCAGGCTCGAGGGGCCAGAAGGCCTACTCCTGCTCTTATTTCTTGTGTTCTAGTCCAGTCGACTGTCTACTCCCCTCCCCTCCACAATCTCTGGGGGCAGCAGTAAATCATCATCATAGGCAGTCTCTCGAAATCGAGGAAGACTTGCTTCCACTCAAAATGAGTCCTCAGGTGGCTGAACAGTCCAATACGAGAACCACAGTCTCTGTCACAGGTGGGACAGACAGTGGTTGAAGGAAAGGGTGGGTGGGGAGTCTGGTTTGTCGCACGCTCCTTCCGCTGTCTGCGTTTGGTTTCTGCACGCTCTCGGCGACGAGACTTGAGACACTCATTTTGATACCAAATTGTAGAAAATCGACTGCATACTTCCTGTCACAAAAGCAAAAAACTGAGATTTATATAGCGCCTTTCATGACCTCAGGACGTCCCAAAGTGCATTAGACCCAGTGAAGTATAGTCACTGTTGTAATGTGGGAAACACAGCAGCCAATTTGCGCATAGCAAGCTCCCACAAACAGCAACGTGATAATGAACAGATCATCTGATTTTAAAGATTGAGGGCTAAATATTGGCCCCAGGACACTGGGGAGCACTCCCCTGCTCTTCTTCGAAATAATGGCCATGGGATCTTTTATGTGAGAGAGCAAATGGGGCCTCGGTTTAACTTCTCATCCGAAAGACGGCACCTCCGACAGTGCGGCGCTCCCTCAGCCCTGCCCCTCCGACAGCGCGGCGCTCCCTCAGCCCTGCCCCTCCGACAGCGCGGCGCTCCCTCAGCCCTGCCCCTCCGACAGCGCGGCGCTCCCTCAGCCCTGCCCCTCCGACAGCGCGGCGCTCCCTCAGCCCTGCCCCTCCGACAGCGCGGCGCTCCCTCAGCCCTGCCCCTCCGACAGCGCGGCGCTCCCTCAGCCCTGCCCCTCCGACAGCGCGGCGCTCCCTCAGCCCTGCCCCTCCGACAGCGCGGCGCTCCCTCAGCCCTGCCCCTCCGACAGCGCGCCGCTCCCTCAGCCCTGCCCCTCCGACAGCGCGGCGCTCCCTCAGCCCTGCCCCTCCGACAGCGCGGCGCTCCCTCAGCCCTGCCCCTCCGACAGCGCGCCGCTCCCTCAGCCCTGCCCCTCCGACAGCGCGCCGCTCCCTCAGCCCTGCCCCTCCGACAGCGCGGCGCTCCCTCAGCCCTGCCCCTCCGACAGCGCGGCGCTCCCTCAGCCCTTTCCCTCCGACAGCGCGGCGCTCCCTCAGTCCTTCCCCTCCCCAGCGCGGCGCGATGCTCCCTCAGTGCTGTCCCTCCGACAGCGCGGCGCTCCCTCAGTCCTGCCCCTCTGACAGTGCGGCGCTCCCTCAGCCCTGCCCCTCCGACAGTGCGGCGCTCCCTCAGCCCTGCCCCTCCGACAGCGCGGCGCTCCCTCAGCCCTTCCCCTCCGACAGCGCGGCGCTCCCTCAGTCCTTCCCCTCCCCAGCGCGGCGCGGTGCTCCCTCAGTGCTGCCCCTCCGACAGCGCGGCGCTCCCTCAGCCCTGCCCCTCCGACAGTGCGGCGCTCCCTCAGCCCTGCCCCTCCGACAGTGCGGCGCTCCCTCAGCCCTGCCCCTCCGACAGTGCGGCGCTCCCTCAGCCCTGCCCCTCCGACAGCGCGACGCTCCCTCAGCACTGCCCCTCCGACAGCGCGACGCTCCCTCAGCACTGCCCCTCCGACAGCGCGACGCTCCCTCAGCACTGCACTGGGAGTGTCAGCCTGGATTTTGTGCTCCAGTCTCTGGAGTGGGATTTGAACCCACAACCTTCTGACCTGGAGGGGGAGCATACTGAGTCATGGCTGAGAGGCCTCTGCTGTATTATTATGCTGACGCCGATGTTTGCCGCGACGGTTGCATCCCGTGTAATCCTGCGATCTCTCCTGCGCAGCTTGAGAAAGATCCACAGGCACATGAGCTGCCTGACCAACGACGAGCGAGGGAGACCCAAATCCCGAACCCACTCCCGCGAAGGCAGCGGCGGGAAGGTGCGAGGGGGCAGTCGGAGTCACGGCCGGAGCTCCTCAGGTAGGGGGTTTGCGGGGGGGCGGGGGGGGAAGCTGGTCTTGAGGCGCAGGTGAGGGGGTGGGCCGAGTGGTTAGTCCCGGGGGCGGGGGGGGGGCCAGCCTGCGATCTGGGCAGTAAGTCGGGGTAATTTCCCTGCTGCCAACTTAGTCAATCTGGGCATCTCCCTCCCACCGTGTTCATTGAGGCATTACTCACGTCATTGCATGTCCTCTTCCACAGCGGAAAATCTCCAAAGCAGATTCTCCTCGGCAAGCTCGCTCAGTGATTTTGAAGACAGCGGAGCACCTTCCAAATCCAGGTAAATGTGCGACTCGAGGTGGGCCGAGTTGCCACCGGGTATTGTAGCTAAAGAGGGAGTGTGCCTCTGTCCTATGTTCATCATAGGCAGTCCCTCGAAACAAGGATGACTTGCTTCCACGTCAAAAAGGGATGAGTTCAGGTGTTTCAATGAAGGACCTAATATTCCGGATCCCGAACTACATCCTGAAGGGTGGAAGATGCCTGTGGGTGGATTTTTTTAACGTGGGGTGACCGTTGCACACCAGCCACCACACGGGGCTTGACAGAGCGAGGTCTCGGTCCAGTGGCGAGGGTTAACCAGGACGACTGGAGACCAGCTCTGCTGCACGGACCTAGTGCGCGCACACATATCGCACAGTGTGGGCCGGGCCCGTGCTGCCCCCTGGGCCATTGTTACAGTGTTCGTGACTCCGGGAATTATAGACACACACACACAATGTCGGATTAACCTTGAAGACTTTTATTTGTAGAACCAAAGTTAAATCTCCCACAGAGGCAATGATTATACTCAACTCAGCGTATACAAGGTAAATACCTAAAGGTCCCCTTTTTATGCCCTTTTAGCCTTCAAAGAAGGGTTCTGAGCGGGATGGGGTGTGCGGGATCCTTGCAGAATTATTGGGCTACTCAAACGGAGAGTGGGTCGACCAAGAGCACTATCTTGGCCCAGGGGCAGCACGGGCCCAGCCCACACTGCGATCTATGGATCGTAGGAGCATGTGCGCGCACTAGGTCCGTGCAGCAGAGCAGGTCTCCAGTCGTCCTGGTTAACCCTCGCCACTGGACCAAGACCTCACTCTGTCAAGCCCCGTGTGGTGGCTGGTGTGCAACGGCCACCCCACGTTAAAAAAATCCACTCACTTGCATCTTCTACCCTTCAGGATGGAGTTCGGAATCCGGAATATTAGCTCCTTCATTGATACACCTGTGAACTCGTCCCTTTTTGGAGCAAGTTATTGTTTAAATGGAGAAAGATTGAAAAGTGCTGCAGTACAGCGGGACCTGGGGGGTACTTGTGCATGAAACACAAAAGGATAGTATGCAGGTACAGCAAGTGATCAGGAAGGCCAATGGAATCTTGGCCTTTATTGCAAAGGGGATGGAGTATAAAAGCAGGGAAGTCTTGCTACAGCTATACAGGGTATTGGTGAGGCCACACCTGGAATACTGTGTGCAGTTTTGGTTTCCATATTTACGAAAGGATATACTTGGCTTTGGAGGCAGTTCAGAGAAGGTTCACTCGGTTGATTCCGGAGATGAGGGGGTTGACTTATGAGGAAAGGTTGAGTAGGTTGGGCCTCTATTCATTGGAATTCAGAAGAATGAGAGGTGATCTTATCGAAATGTATAAGATTATGAGGGGGCTCGACAAGGTGGATGCAGAGAGGATGTTTCCATTGATGGGGGAGACTAGAACTAGGGACCGCCCATTTAAACTGAAATGAGGAGAAATTTCTTCTCTCAGGGTTGTAAATCTGTGGAATTTGCTGCCTCAAAGAGCTGTGGAAGCCGGGTCATTGAATAAACAGAAATAGACAGTTTCTTAAACGATAAGGGGTTATGGGGAGCGGGCAGGGAAGTGGACCTGAGTCCATGATCGGATCAGTCATGATCGTATTAAATGGCGGAACAGGCTCGAGGGGCCATATATCCTACTCCTGCTCCTATTTCTTACGTTCTTATCCTTGATACGAGGGACCGCCTAATACTATACCCAGACCCAAGTGCTGGTCAGGCTTACCTTGTCTCGGGTATTCTCACCTTAGGGACCAAGATAAAGGCTTCTTTTGTCTGCAGTGAGTGTTAACTCCTCCAACCCTCATATTTAAGCCTGAATTCGAGTGGCCCCTCGGGCAGAAGAATGCTTGTTTCTTTTACTGAACTCTCAAGCACGTTCTCAGCCTTCCACGGCAATTGTCAGGGGTGTTGCACTCTTATCTCGTTTAGGTTTTACAACTTTGTTTTTACAGGGTTCACTTTTTGCTTTTCTAAACACTTTTTGCTCATTATAGCAGCCATCTTACAGTTTCCCAATTTTATAATGACAGCAGCCATTTTGTCGCGTGTATCCTGAGTTGGAACAAGTATAGAATAGGAAAACTGCCATTTAATGTTGTCTGAAGCGTTTGCTTCTGTGATGTTCGTCATTCATCTGAAATTGCTCCCACTGCCAGTGACCGATTGCCAGCGCTTCACCCAGGTGTTGTGCAGCTCAAAGTACTCTCCAAACACAACACGGGTTTGGGGAATTATACTGCGCCCTGATTTTTTTTCCTAGTTTAAGTGGGTCGTCATCACAGGCAGTCCCTCAGAATCGAGGAAGACTTGCTTCCACTCTTAGCGCGAGTTCTCAGGTGGCTGAACGGACCAATAGGAGAACCACAGTCCCTGTCACAGGTGGGACAGACAGTGGTTGAGGGACAGGGGAGGGTGGGACTGGTTTGCCGCACGCTCCTTCCGCTGCCTGCGCTTGGTTTCTGCATGCACAAGTCTCGCACGCCCATTCCTTTCTTGAAATCCGAGTGACAACACTGCAAGGTCTGAGCAAAAACCTCTTCTCGGGGACCTCAGCACAGCTCGTTGCACCGCAAACTAAGGGAGCACCTCAATCTGGAGAAAGAATTGGGCGTGAGACTAACTGGGTTAAGCTCTTTCAAAGAGCACAGGCACGATGGCCTGTATGATTCTGTGTGCCTTGTGCTAAGTTCCAGGTTTGTATAGATAGCTGGTTGGTACTGATTCATTTGACAGCTCCGTATGCAACAACAACTTATATTTAAATAGAGTATGAGAGGAAGCTTGCCGGGAACATAAAAACTGACTGCAAAAGCTTCTATAGATATGTGAAGAGAAAAAGATTAGTGAAGTCAAACCGTAGGTCTCTTGCAGTCGGATTCAGGTGAATTTATAACGGGGAACAAAGAAATGGCAGATCAGTTGAACAAATACTTTGGTTCTGTCTTCACGAAGGAAGACACAAAAAAGGTCCCAAGGTGCTTCACAGGAGTGTTATGAGATTTAAAAAAATTTGACACTGAGCCGCAGTAGAAGTTGGCGCAGGTGGCCAAAAGCTTTGGTCAAAGAGCTAGGTTTTAAGGAGCATCTTGAAGGAGGAAAGAGAGATTGAGGGAGGGAGTTCCAGAGCTTGGGGCCCAGGCAACAGAAGGCACGGCCACCGATGGTGGAGCGATTATAATCAGGGATGCTCAAGAGGGCAGAATTAGAGGAGCGCAGAGATCTCGGGGGGGTTGTGGGGCTGGAGAAAATTACAGAGATAGGGAGGGGCGAGGGCCATGGAGGGATTTGTAAACCAGGATGAGAATTTTGAAATCGAGGGGTTGTTTAATCCTTTAAGGTGCATCAACCAGAGGGTCGCAGATTAAATCACCGAGTCTTGTTGAGGCTTTTCTGGTAATCTGTAATTAATAATAATTTTTTAAAAAATACATATATAAATATATATTTTTTTCTTCCTTCCTCCTCCCAACAACAGATTGAAGAGAGGCAGAAAACCTCGGCCATTGGGATCGGCTTCCTGGACCAGTCCTAACTTGGTGAGTTGCTCGCTAGTCCGCACCAGTCACATTCCCCGTGCCTCCGAGTCTCGTGTTAGCTCAGGTTTGCCCTCTGAATCCCACTAGAGCACACAAATCTAGGCTGACGCTCCCAGTGCAGTACTGAGGGAGCGCCGCACTGCCGGAGGTGCCGTCTTTCAGATGAGACATTAAACCGAGGCCCCGTCACAGGTGGACGTTTAAAGATCCTATTTCGAAGAAGAGTAAGAGTGTTCTCCTCGGTGTTCTGGGGCTAATATTTATCCTTCAATCCACATCACTAAAACAGAATTCAGCAGAGGAGGACAAAGGGTTTAATTAAGAGGGGGAAAATAGAGTATGAGAAGAAGCTTGCCGGGAACATAAAAATTAACTGCAAAAGCTTCTATAGATATGTGAAGAGAAAAAGATTAGTGAAGACAAACGTAGGTCCCTTGCAGTCGGATTCAGGTGAATTTATAATGGGGAACAAAGAAATGGCAGACCAATTGAACAAATACTTTGGTTCTGTCTTCACGAAGGAAGACACAAATAACCTTCCGGAAATACTAGGGGACCGAAGGTCTAGTGAGAAGGAGGAACTGAAGGATATCCTTATTAGGCGTGAAATTGTATTAGGAAAGTTGATGGGATTGAAGGCCGATAAATCCCCGGTGCTTGATAGTCTGCATCCCAGAGTACTTAAGGAAGTGGCCCTAGAAATAGTGGGTGCATTGGTGATCATTTTCCAACAGTCTATCGACTCGGGATCAGTTCCTTGGACTGGAGGGTAGCTAATGCAACACAAGTTTTTAAAAAGGGAGGGAGAGAGAAAGCGGGTAATTATATACCGGTTAGCCTGACATCAGTGGTGGGGAAAATGTTGGAATCAATTATTAAGGATGAAATAGCAGTGCATTTGGAAAGCAGTGACAGGATCGGTCCAAGTCAACATGGATTTATGAAGGGGAAATCATCTGGAATTTTTTGAGGATGTAACTAGTAGAGTGGACAAGGGAGAACCAGTGGATGTAGTGTATTTGGACTTTCAAAAGGCTTTTGACAAAGTCCCATACAAGAGATTGGTGTGCAAAATCAAAACACATGGTATTGGGGGTAATGTACTGACGTGGATAGAGAACTGGTTGGCAGACAGGAAGCAGAGAGTTGGGATAAACGGGTCCTTTTCAGAATGGCAGGCAGTGACTAGTGGGATGCCGCAGGGCTCAGTGCTGGGACCCCAGCTCTTTACAATATACGTCAATGATTTGGTTGAAGGAAATGAGTGTAATATCTCCAAGTTTGCAGATGACACTAAACTGTGGCGGTGTGAGCTGTGAGGGGGATGCTAAGAGGCTGCAGGGTGACTTGGACAGGTTAGGTGAGTGGGCAAATACATGGCAGATGCAGTATAATGTGGATAAATGTGAGATTATCCACTTTGGGGGCAAAAACACGAAGACAGAATATTATCTGAATGGTGGCAGAGATTAGGAAAAGGGGAGGTGCAACGAGACCTGGGTGTCATGGTTCATCAGTCATTGAAAGTTGGCATGCAGGTACAGCAGGCGGTGAAGAAGGCAAATGGTATGTTGGCCTTCATAGCAAGGGGATTTGAGTAAAGGAGCAGGGAGGTCTTACTGCAGTTGTACAGGGCCTTGGTGAGGCCTCACCTGGAATATTGTGTTCAGTTTTGATCTCCTAATCTGAGGAAGGACGTTCTTGCTATTGAGGGAGTGCAGCAAAGGTTCACCAGACTGATTCCCGGGACATATGAGGAGAGACTGAATCAACTGGGCCTTTATACATTGGAGTTTAGAAGGATGAGAGGGATCTCATAGAAACATACAAGATTCTGATGGGACGGGACAGGTTAGATGCGGGTAGATTGTTCCTGATGTTGGAGAAGTCCAGAAGCAGGGGACACAGTCTAAGGATAAGGGGTAGGCCATTTGGGACTGAGATGAGGAGAAACTTCTTCA
Organism: Pristiophorus japonicus; assembly: GCF_044704955.1. NCBI lineage: Eukaryota > Metazoa > Chordata > Chondrichthyes > Pristiophoridae > Pristiophorus > Pristiophorus japonicus. The sequence continues at coordinate 6,018,707 of NC_092002.1, forward strand.
CTCAGAGAGTTGTTAACCTGTGGAATTCCCTGCCGCAGAGAGTTGTTGATGCCAGTTCATTGGATAAATTCAAGAGGGAGTTAGATATGGTCCTTACGACTAAGGGGATCAAGGGGTATGGAGAGAAAGCAGGAAAAGGGTACTGAGGGAATGATCAGCCATGATCTTATCGAATGGTGGTGCAGGCTCGAAGGGCCGAATGGCCTACTCCTGCACCTATTTTCTATGTTTGTATACTCCATCTCCCTTGCATTAAAGACCAACATTCCATTTGCTTTGCTAATAAGAAAGACTTGATTTTCTATAGCGCCTTTCATGACCTCAGGATGTCCCAAAGCACTTTACAGCCATTGAAGAACTTTTGGAGTGTAGTCACTGTTGTAATGTGGGAAACGTGGCAGCCAGTTTGCACACAGCAAGATCCCACAAACAGCGATAATGAACAGATATGTTTTTTTTTAAAAGTGGTGTCGATTGAGGCATAAGCCCTAGTGCTGCTTTGTGAGAGGCACGGTTCTAAGTTCCACCTCCGTCCCCATCTTTAAAGATGAGAGGAAATGCATGGGAATGGGACTGCCTGAAAGGGCGGTGGGAGCAGATTCAATCGTAACTTTCAAACGGGGAATTGGACAAATGTTTGAAGAGGAAAAATCTGCAGGGCTGTGGGAAAAGGGCAGTGGGTGGGGAGTGGGACTAATTGGATCGCTCTTTCAAGGGGCCGACACAGGCACGATGGGCCGAATGGCCTCCTTCGATGCTGTATGATTCTGAGAGATGTCAGCCCTCTTTGCTCTGTCTTCCCAGCCTCAGAGGAAGTCCAAACCGAAGAAACGCTTAGCGAGCACCCCGACGAAGCAGAAAAAGGCGTCCGACAAAGGTAAGCGCACCGAGCAATTGCACCGAACACCAGGGAAAAGCATTGGAGCAAAAGAAATAGGAGCAGGAGTCGGCCATTCGGTCCTTCGAGCCTGCTCCGCCATTTAATAAGATCACGGCTGATCTTCGACCTCAACTCCACTTTCCCGCCCGATCCCCATATCACTCGATTCCTCGAGAGTCCATACAGCTCTTTCTCAGTCTTGAATATACTCAACGACTCAGCCTCCACAGCCCTCTGGGGCAGAGAATTCCAAAGATTCACCACCCTCTGAGTGAAGAAATTCCTCCTCATCTCAGTCCTAAATGGCCGACCCCTTATCCTGAGACTGTGTGACCCCCTGGTTCTAGACTCCCCAGCCCGGGGGGAAACATCCTCTCAGCATCTACCCTGTCAATCCCCTTCAGAATCTTGTATGTTTCAATGAGATCGCCTCTCCTTCTTCTAAACTCCAGAGAATATAGGCCCATTCTACTCCATCTCTCCTCATAAGACAGCCCTCTCTCATCCCAGGAATCAATCTAGTGAACCTCTGTTGGAACGCCCAAATCGTAATGGAAGCCACGTTAATTAGGTTTTTTAGTCCTGGTATGTACATAGGTCAGCCAGCATCTGTGGAGAGAGAGACAAAGTTCACGTTTCCAGCTAGTGTCTTTGCAAGGGTGCCAGACCTGCTGAGTATTTCGAGCAGTTTCTGGCTTTACTCCACTGGCAGAGGAGTTGGTAACCAGAGGACACAGATTCAAGGCGATTGGCAATGAACCAGGGGCAATGTGAGGAGACATTTTGTTTTACGCAGCGAGTTGCTGTGATCTGGAACGCGCTGCCTGAAAGGGCGGTGGGAGCAGATTCAATAGTAACTTTCAAAAGGGAAATTGGATAAATATTTGAAGGGAAAGAAATTAGAGGGCTATGGGGAACGAGCAGGGGGAGCAGGATTAATTGGATAGCTCTACTAAAGAGCCGTTACAGGCATGATGGGCCAAACGGCCTCCTTCTGTGCTGTATTCTTCTGTGTAAAGAAAGAAAGACTTGCATTTATATAGCGCCTTTCACGACCAGATGTCTCAAAGCGTTTTACAGCCTATGAAATACTTTTGGAGTGTAGTAATGTAGGAAATGCAGCAACCAATTTGCGCAAAGCAATGTGATAATGACCAGACAATATGTTTTTGTTATGTTGGTTGAGGGATAAATATTGGCCCCAGGACACTGAGGATAACCAACCTGATGCCAAGTTAGATTTGCAACGGTGGAATTCTCTAAATACATAAAAAGCTCTCTGAAAAAGGCTTTTTTTCATTCCGTATCTGCCCGTCTCCGCACCTTGCCTCAGCTCATCCGCTGCTGAAGCCCTCATCCGTGCCTTTGTTACCTCTAGATTTGACTATTCCAACGCACTCCTGGCCGGTCTACCACATTCTACCCGATGTAAACTGGAGGTGATCCAAAACTCGGCTGCCCCGTGTCCTAACTCGCACCGAGTCCCGCTCACCCATCACCCCCTGTGCTCGCTGCCCCGTGTCCTAACTTGCACCGAGTCCCGCTCACCCATCACCGCCTGTGCTCGCTGCCCCTGTGTCCTAACTCGCACCGAGTCCCGCACACCCATCGCCCCCTGTGCTCGCTGACCTACATCGGCTCCCGGTTAAACAACGTCTCGATTTCAAAATTCTCATCCTCGTGTTGAAATCCCTCCATGGCCTCGCCCCTCCCTATCTCTGTAATCTCCTCCAGCACCCCCTCTTTCCCCCCCCCCCCCCTCCCCCGAGATATCTGTGCTCCTCTAATTCTGCCCTCCTGAGCATCCCTGATTATAAATCGTTCAACCATCGGTGGCCGTGCCTTCTGTTGCCTGGCCCCAAGCTCTGGAACTCCCTCCCTAAACCTCTCCGCCTCTCTCCACTTCAAGACGCTCCTTAAAACCTGCCTCTTTGACCAAGCTTTTGGTCACCTGCGCTAATTTCCACTTTTGTGGCTCGATGTCAAATTTTTAATCTCTCAATACCCCCGTGAAGCGCCTTGGGTCGTTTCGCTACGTTAAAGGCGCTATATAAATACAAATTCTTGTTGTTATCTCTCCAGAAAATTACATGGACTCGTGTGACCTTTCGGAAATCGATGCCAGACTCAATGCGTTGCAGGAGTACATGAAGAAGCTGGGCGCTCGGACCGAGTGACCGATCCTTCGGTCAGATGCCGTAACGACAAACACGGAGGGGAAGGGGGTAAGACTGTACGGGGAGTAGATGCACCATCCGCCCCCAGCGATCGCAGCGTCTGCCGGACCCGGGACACGCAATCCGCAAGGTTCGACACGGGCTAAATAGGGGCATCCTTTTCCACACCCAGCTGGCAGAACTGAGTGTTACTTTATCGTGACCAGGAACGCAAAAAGAAATGGGATAAGTTTGTGGGCGGTGGGAACATTCGAGAGCCGTCTCGCCTTAATGCGACTGTTACACTATTTCGCAAACTGTGGGTGCGTGCAGGATTCTGCCTGAGCACCTGCAAGTGGTCAACACAGACTGTCCTGCAGCTGGAGTGCCCCCGCGGGGCGAGAGGGTGACAAATATCTTGACTGTTCTGGTAACTCCTTACTCGGGAGGTCAGGACCAGTGGCTGGTGAAAACCTTCTACGTCGTTTCTTGGCCACCCCGCGTTTCTCACAGTGGAAGGTGCGATTCTTGTGCGCTGTGTCCTGTGCACTATTCCCACAGCTGAGTGTGGAGTTATCGAGTGCAAAGATTCCCCAGTTATCGATGAGCACAGGCATTCGAGCTTTACAGGGAAGAAGGCACACGTTCCCCAGTCATTGGAAAGCTCCATACCTGGGTTCAAGCATGTGACTGCCCAGTCGGTGAAATATTATACAGAGCCAATGTCACAAAGCAAAATAGGAAGACAAGAGAGAACAGCACGATATTGACAGACTTTGTGATCTCAATGGATTCACTTCACAATTATGGAGGGAAGGCTTTTCGTCCATTTACATTCATCCTTAACAGGCCGAAAGTGTCCTTTATTTTAGCATCCATTTGTTTCGTGACTGTTTCCAGAGTTTTCATCTCTGCCACTTTATTCTGTCTGTTTACCATTCTGAATAATTCCCCAGGATCACTCCAGAACTTACCCCTCACTCCTTTGCACTGTTCCCACGGCTGAGTGGAATTATCCCCGGTTGTCTCCCCGCCCATTGTCCTACTCGGGCGATGTGATTTAAAGCAATACTCCACATTCTCCATTTCCTTTTAACTCTCTCCTCGTGTCGCCGTAAGGTTACCACTCGGAAGCCCCAAGTCTTTCCAGTCAGCTGCGACCTTTGACTCAGAGGATCGGCTGCGTAGCCCTTCTCTGCGCTGCCTCCGGCGCCCGAATATCTCCCCCGTGTCGCGGCCGGCAACCACCAACTGCAGCTGGATGCAGTGTCCCAGCTGCAGTCTGACCGGTTACTGCCCCTAATTGACCCGTTTGCATTTAAACTTGCGTTTTATTCATATTTTTAATTGCTTTTGAAGCAATGATCTGTGGGATTTAGGCTGGACGTCCATTCATGAGCAAGGGATAAATTGTGTTGCCCCGTTAAAATGTAGTTATGAAAGGTTTTTTTGGGTGGGGCTGAAAGTGTTGGCCTGTGTTTGAGGCGTGTGGTGAAGAGGCTATGCCTGGGGTGAGTAAAGGGCCTCTGGCACTATTGGCTCGATGACGTTCTGCTCCATGCTTGCAAGCACCATCAACGATTCTTTATTAAAAGTGTCTGTGTCCAGTACTTTAAACTTTGCTTCTTAGTTCAAGAAACCCTCTACAAATTGAATCCTCATTTTAAGATTCCTCTTTTCCGTGTCAGCCGTTGGTAGCACCCTTGCTTCTGAGTCAGAAGGTTGTGGGTTCAAGTCCAACTCCAGAGACTTGAACACAAAAATCTAGCCTGACCCTCCCAGTGCAGTACTGAGGGAGCGCCGCACTGTCTGAGGGATAGTACTGAGGGAGCGCCGCACTGTCGGAGGGGCAGTACTGAGGGAGCGCTGCACTGTCGGAGGAGCAGTGCTGAGGGAGCGCCGCACTGTCGGAGGGGCAGTGCTGAGGGAGCGCCGCACTGTCGGAGGGGCAGTGCTGAGGGAGCGCCGCACTGTCGGAGGGGCAGTGCTGAGGGAGCGCCGCACTGTCTGAGGGATAGTACTGAGGGAGCGCCGCACTGTCGGAGGAGCAGGGCTGAGGGAGCACCGCACTGTCGGAGGGGCAGGGCTGAGGGAGCGCCGCACTGTCGGAGGGGCAGTGCTGAGGGAGCGCCGCACTGTCTGAGGGATAGTACTGAGGGAGCACCGCACTGTCGGAGGGGCAGTACTGAGGGAGCGCCGCACTGTCGGAGGGGCAGTAATGAGGGAGCGCCGCACTGTCTGAGGGATAGTACTGAGGGAGCGCCGCACTGTCGGAGGAGCAGGGCTGAGGGAGCGCCGCACTGTCGGAGGGGCAGGGCTGAGGGAGCGCCGCACTGTCGGAGGGGCAGTGCTGAGGGAGCGCCGCACTGTCGGAGGGGTGATACAGAGGGAGCGCCGCACTGTCGGAGGGGCCATCTTTCGGATGGGACATTAAACCGAGGCCCCGTCTGCTCTTGAGTGGATGTGAAAGATCCCATTGCCACTATTTGAAGAAGAGTTGTCCTCGGTGTCCTGCTCAATATTTAACCCTCAATCAGCGCCTCATTATCACTTGCTGTGTGCAAATTGGCTGCTGCATTTCCCACATGACAACAGTGACTACACTTGAAAAAGTACCTCATTGGGACATCCGGTGGTCATGAAAGGCGCTATAGAGATGCAAGTCTTTGTTTTTTTAAAAAACCTTCCAGGTCTGTGTAGCTTTTTGTTTGGTTTTAGGTGGGCTCAGCTCAGTACCACGCTTCATCTATGCAAACCAAGACGCTGACGGCTGACACATTGCTGGTGACAGGAGCGGTGGCCTTTAAATGCTGCAGAGTACCTGCACGAGTTCCCTTCTGTCTGTAGATGCACGGTGCTGTGTTTTGAGCACAGCCTTAGCAACACCACCATCACAACCCCCCCTCCCCCCATGTGCTTTGGTTTGCTCCCCCACTGATCCAAGTTGGACAGCGGGGCCAATTTATCCCGCGCGCGCGTGCGTGTCTGCGTTCGTGCTCAATCCGGTAACTTGCTCGCTGCGACTCCCACTCTTGTGATGGGACGCGATACTCCCGATCTGAAATAAACATAGAAAATAGGAGCAGTAGGCCAATCGGACCTTCGAGCCTGCACCGCCATTCAATATGATCATGACTGATCCTCTATCTCAACACCATATTCCTGCTTTTTCCTCATACCCCTTGATGCCTTTTGTGTCTAGAAATCTATCTATCTCCCTCTTAAATATATTCAGTGACTTGGCCTCCCCAGCCTTCTGTGGTAGAGAATTCCACAGGTTCATCACCCTCTGAGTGAAACATTTTTCCTCATCTCGGTCCTAAATTTCCTACCCCGTATCCTGAGACTGTGTGACCCCTTGTTCTAGACTTAATCCCCCCGCATCCAGTCTGTCAGAAGTTTAAGGACAGGAAATGCTCTGCATCCATCTGAGGTAAACGTTGCAGGTGGGACACTGCCGCTGTGATTGTTCGCTTTCAGATGCAGTGCACAAGCAGACTTTACAGCAAACCTTCATCTGGTTTTCACTAGTACGTGAGGAGCCCTTTTTTTGGATTTAACTGGAGAGCTCAATAGTGCAAAGCTACTCCAAAGCTTGTAAGCGGGTGGGTAAAGTGAGCTGTGACTGGACTGGGCTTATTTTATTCGTAGGTTTAGCCGGCCTGTGTGGTGGTAAATATAGCAGGTTGGCAAACCACTTCCACTTTCAGCCCCGTCACCAGCTTTCTCTGTTTGCCAGGTTCTGCTCCGATGCCCACCATTCTCCTGCTGGCACCATCAGGAGCAGTGACTGTGCCATGATGGGGTGGGGGGCGTTGGCAGACAGCTGTAATTTACTGTCTCTTTGAGCATGTTCTGTAGAGACCCTTACCGTCACAACTGAAGCGTTAACACTATCTGTGAAATTTTGAAACACAATCACTCGTCGTCAATAGATTTTATTTGTTCTGATTTTACAATCACTTTGTAAATAAATCTTTTATTACAAGAAAATCGAGTGCGTCACTTATTAAAACAAAATCACATGGCTCTGCTGAGAGCGCGCATACACACGTTCGGTCCACACACACTCGCTGCTCTCACTGTCTTCAACTATAGTGGCACTCTACACGTGCTTTACAATCTTGCAGTGTGCAGAGACCGCTTGGGGCAGTTGGGTGGGAGAGGAAGCTGAAGAACCTACAATCCGTTGTGTGATGGGCACAGAATATGCTCCTTTGATCTGTAACAGGTGGATTCAGCCCAATGATTTTAAACCGAGACCGTCGATATTGTATTATGGTGCTCCGCTTTGAGTAGTAGATTTAACACCAACTTGAAGCATGAATCAGAATGTGGAGAAGCCCAAAACTAGGGACCGTAAATATAAGACAGTCACGAATAAATCCAACAGGGAATTCTGAAGAAACTTCTTTACCCAGAGAGCGGAGAGAATGTGGAACTCGCTGCCACGGAGTAGTTGAGGCGAATAGTATCGATGCATTTAAAGGGAAGCTCAGTCAGTGCATGAGGGAGTGAGGAATAGGATACACTGATTGGGTGAGATGTAGGGACATAGACACTATTGTAGACCAGTTGGGCCGAATGCTTCTGTAATTTTCCAAAGGGACTAACATAATACTCAAACTGGGGCCAACAAGGTTTTAAACCGTGCAGGAGTTTATACTTTATTGATCCTTCCCCCTTTCATTACTGGCAATATTTTTGCTGCATTGAAGCCAATCTTTTTGCCCCATTTATTTCATAAATACTGGGCAGGTTCTGTACAGGGTCTCGTATCCTCAAAATAAAAAGCCCATTGCAGGTTTTAGGTCTCTGGTCCTGAAGGGGGGCGGAGACCGGTTACCCAAACTGTAACCCGGGGTGCAATGAGGAAAGAACTTGAGAAGCATCTGAACACATCCCTCAAATATCACAAGGCGCTTTACCTAGCATGGCCAAATCTGCCGTTGCTTTGAGTGATAGTGGCAGGTATTGTGCAGAGTGAGGTCACACACCAGCAAATGCAAAATTAAAACTACTTTGCATTCAGGTCGGTTATTAAAGTTCAACAGGTAGGTTATACAAGCTCAACTGGAGAGATGGGAGCTGAAGATCAGTCAGTGCATCCAGTAAGTTTGAGAGAGAGAGAGAGAGAGAGAGAGAGAACTTTGAGTAGTTGAGGCGAATAGCAAGAGGTGCATTTAAGAGGCAGTAGATGAGTGCACGAGGGAGAAAGGAATAGTTTATGCTGATGGGGTGAGATGAAGAAATTAATAATCACGTCAACACATTCTGATTATCATGAGAGTTTCGTGTGGAGCATAAACACCGGCAGACCAAAAAAATAGTTTACAAAACTCTCCTCAAACACTTCAGCATGACGTCGACAGACCAACACAAAACATCCAGCCTACTTGCACCCCTGCTCAGTTTTTCATGCCGACACTTTCCGATTAGTTATTGCCTCCTGTAGCTTTCCAGCATCTCCTGTTTCAGTTCCTTGCGAAGCTGCAGTGTGGCTAAACAGTTTACTGAATTTCAGCTAAAAGATAGAGGGGTGTAAAGACAAACTACCACTCGTAACCATTTTATCTCCAGAAACTTTACAGTGTTGATTGGATAGTCGAAGTATATTTAAGGCGGAGATAGATTTTTGAGCAAGAAGGGGATCTAGAGTTATGGGGAGCAGAGTCCATGATCAGATCAGCCATAATCTTAATGAATGGCTTGTGGGGCTGAATGGCCTACTCCTATTTCTTATAGAGGGATAGTCAGCATCTTGAAGAGATGGCTGAACATTTCAGGTAGAAATCCTGCAGTTCTCCCGAGACTTGTTGGAGTAGTGTGTAGAGGGAGATTTATACTGCCTCCAACTCGTGCTGTACCCGAGCTGGGAGCGGTTGATGCAGACACTTATCGGAAATGGAAAGTGTTCCATCCTCCAGCCCTCAATTGAGAACAGAACTACCCTCGACAAAGAGCGTGCAATTTCGAGCCTTCTGTCGCGTCCTATCAGCGGTTTGGGAGAAGGGGGTTCCCCACCGGATCTTGTGTGCAAAATACACATTGGTGAAGTTCCACAACTGACACCATTTTGTACGATTGAGAAAGAGGGGGCTTTTCCTTAATCGCGAAACACTTTCACAGCCAAACTGAAGTGTATAAACAATAAGTTACAGAGACCAGCCCCCGACAGGAGGGTGACATTTGTGGGGACAATGCTCCAGATCATTTTCCACAATGAATACCACTGCACTCCTTGCTAATGCAGTTACTAAAAGCTGTAACATGAAAATATTACTGTCACTGGGCTGTTTGCTACCGATACACCATTAGAAATAAAATCACACATTGGCCTCCACAGATTTAGTTTTTGTTCAGTCTGGGGGAAATATACACTTATACCAGCGCATTTCTTGTGCAATACTCGGGGTACATTTACAAGACAAACTGAGGCACTGATGTGAAGCTAGTTACAGTGTAAACACTGCCTGAATTCAGCACCCGACTGCAAAGCAGAGATAACATCTCCCTCCATCTCGTTCCCAATCTTTGATAGGTACCGAGCCAAAATGGTGGCATAAATGCAACCTTAATTCTTCACCTTAAACGGCTCCCGCCAGATGTCCCTAATACTACGGTGGGCAGAGGAAACGTTTCAAGGACACCCTTAAAGCCCCCCTGACAAAGTGCAACATGCCCACTGACACCTGGGAGTCCCTGGCCAAAGACCGCCCTAAGTGGAGAAAGTGCATCCGGGAGGGCGCTGAGCACCTCGAGTCTCATCACCGAGAGCGCGCAGAAACCAAGCGCAGGCAGCGGAAGGAGCGTGTGGCAAACCACCCTTTCCCTCAACGACTGCCCCACCTGTGACAGAGACTGTGGTTCTTGTATTGGACTATTCAACCACCTAAGAACTCATGCTAAGAGTGGAGGCAAGTCTTCCTCGATTCCGAGGGACTGCCTATGATGATGACACAACTGGCGGCGAATGTTTGTGGTGGAGGAGTGGCGCGAGATCGTGGTGGAGGTTGGTGTTTATAATTCCAGCGTGAAATTCTGAATCAAGGTTTTAGTTATTATTTCAAATAAATTAGCACTGATACTACATAAAGAAGGTCCCACCTAGTCGTATAAAACTATCAGAACAAGGATTCAAATCTTTTCTTAGGGGAAGCTGCAATACAAAAAACAAACAAAAATTATGCATTTATATAGCGTCTTTCACGACTACCGGACATCTCAAAGCGCTTTACAGCCAATGAAGTACTTTAGGAGTGTAGTCACTGTTATAATGTGGGAAAAGCAGCAGCCAATTTGCGCACAGCAAGCTCCCACAAACAGCAAGTGATAATGACCCAGATAATCTGTTTTATTGATGTTGGTTGAGGGATAAATATTGGCCCCAGGACACCGGGGATAACGCCCCTTGCTCTTCTTTGAAATAGTGCCATGGGATCTTTTACGTCCAGCTGAGAGAGCAGACAGGGCCTCGGTTTAATGTCTCATTGCAAAGACAGCACCTCCGACAGTGCGGCGCTCCCTCAGTACTGCACTGGGAGTGTCGGCCTAGATTTATGTGCTCAAGTTCCTGGAGTGGGACTTGAACCCACAACCTTCTGACTCAGGAGGCAAGAGTGCTGCCCACTGAGCCACGGCTGACACAAAGAGATCAGAGGGTGGGCAACTATAACTGAATAGTCCTTCCCCTATCTGAGGCTGCAGGGATAGCAGATTGTCAATGTGTGCCAACATTCCCTGGTATAAACTGGAGTCTGGCATCCTTCGCTCTGAGAAATCAACTTTTAAAAAAAAAACAATGTTGTAACTGGCCGTGTTTGGTGTATAGGTACCAAAGGCTACAGGAGTGAAAAACCACACGTGGCACAATGTGATGGCAGGAGATATGCTTCTTTGTTGGACCCGTCTGCTCTCAACCCAGGTTGCCCCTGCATTCCAAGTGCGTAGAGAATGAAATGGCGCAGGAGAGGCAGAGGAAGCACAGCAGCGTGGAAACGTCACAGGCTGGCAATTCCTGAATGACCCGAATCCTCATATCCTCATTCTCCTCCTCCTCCTCCTCCTCCTCCTCCCTCCCCCTCTTCCCCTTCACCCTCCTCCTCCTCTTCACCCTCCTCCTCCTCTTCACCCTCCTCCTCCTCTTCACCCTCCTCCTCCTCTTCACCCTCCCCCTTCCCACCTCCTCCTCCCTCCTCCCTCCTCCCTCCTCCTTCCCACCTCCTCCTCCTCCTCCTCCTCCTCCTCCTCCCCCCCCCCCCCCCCCAAGGCAACGTGGTTTCCCCCGACAGCAGGTACCGATCGGGGGTGGGTGGTCACGCCAGCTGCTGATGCAGTTACTGACACGTGGCCCCTTCCCACCGGCGCTTCTCGCTCCCCCCGGATCGATCGGTTCTCGGAGCAGCGGGTGCCTGCCCAACGCTCACCGGCGCTTGTCACCAGCGCTTGACCATGCGGTGCTTTGACTGGGGGGGGGGGGGGGGGGGGAAGAAAGAGTTTCACAACACCATGGCCGAATTTACACTTACATGATTGGCTTAACCATTAAGGCGGGCATCAAACGTGCTCGCTAAGCCGCTCCTCTCGCCCGTGACTACAGCGTAAAGCAAGCGCACCGACACACAAGTCACGAGTGCAGACACGTGCATGAAACAAACGGGACGGGATCACCTCCGCCGTCGGCGCGTGCGTGCGTGCAGGACGTTCAAAGGCGGCGGATTCACAGCGAGCAATTATTTAACCATCGGGTGCTTCAACGTCTCTGTCCCCGCTCCCGCACACCCCTCCCACCCTAATGCAACGAGAGTCGCTCGTCAGGGAGACTCCTCGGCCCGAGCCGAAGTCTGAAATGGGGCAACTTCCACCCCCTTTCTGCAATATAGAGCCGCCCCCCCCCTCCCCCACCCCCACCCCCACCTGGTGGACTACTGTGGTAGTGCAACCTCTGCAGTTTGTAACAATGAAAGCAAGTTTCAGGCGGGAGCCATCTTGTAAGTCTGTATGTGTGTTGTTTATGGTGTCCTAAAGAAGACGTCACATTTTCCTCTTTCTCTCCACCCCCTCTCCACCCACCGCAGAGGTCAGTTCCAAGCGCTACTTCGAGACCTGCTGGGGGAGCGAGTGGACCAGGCGGTTGTTCTCCCGCACGCGGGCGTCTAGTTCCTCGACGCTCAAGGCGAGGTGCGTGACCTGCTGCTCCAGGCTCCGTAGCAAGGCGCTGAGATCCTCCTCCTTCTTCGCAGTGTTGGAGGACTGCCGCAGGTACTCCGCCAGGATGCAGGCCCCTCCGACGACAAACACCACCGCCTCGCCCAGGAGTTCCGCGCCCAGCTCCGCCGCCACATCCTCGCTCAAGGGCTGGACTTGAGCGCCCCTGAACCCCATCATCCTCATCTTGGTCTTCATTTCGAACCAGTGGTAGGCTGCAACGGAAAGAATGCCTGGTGAGGACAGTGTTGCTCACTCTCCCGAGCGCCTCGTTATTACATTCTGCCAACTTAAAGGTAAATCACCACCCTGTGCGGCACTGTGCCAGTCAAACCAGAAGGCCAGCCCCAGTTAAGCAACGCCTCAAGTTTAAAATTCTCATCCTTGTTTTCAAATCCTTCCATGGCCTCGCCCCTCCCGATTTCCTCTAAAAGGATATACTTGCTTTGGAGGCAGTTCAGAGAAGGTTCACTCGGTGCAGGCTCGAAGGGCTGAATGGCCTACTCCTGCACCTATTTTCTATGTTTCTATGTACGATACATAACTGGCATCGAATAGCAAGTTAAAAGATTCCAGGTTTAATACCTGCTGTGTAAGCCAAATTAATGGCTGAGGGGGTTGACTTATGAGGAAAGGTTGAGGAGGTTGGGCCTCTACTCATTGGAATTCAGAAGAATGAGAGGTGATCTTATCTAAATGTATATTATATTATTATTATTATTATTATTATAATTATAATAAGGGGCTTGACAAGGTGGATGCAGAGGGGAAACTAGAATTAGGGGGCATAATCTTAGAATGAGGGGCCGCTCATTTAAAACTGAGATGGAGAGAAATTTCTTCTCTCTGAGGGTTGTAAATCTGTGCAATTCGCTGCCTGAGAGCTGTGGAAGCTGGGACATTGAATAAATTGAAGACAGAAATAGACAGTTTCTTAGGGGATAAGGGGTTATGGGGAGCGGGCAGGGAAATGGAGCTGAGTCCATGATCAGATCAGCCTTGATCGTATTGAATGGCGGAGCAGGCTCGAGGGGCCGTATGGCCGACTCCTGCTCCTATTTCTTATGATCTTATTATAATACCCCAAGGTCTCTGTGCCCCGCCTATTCTGGCCTTTGGAAATCGGTGTTGTTCATCGCTCCACCATTGGTGGCTATGCTTCAGTTGCCTGGGCCCCCCAAGCTCTGGAATTTCCTCCTTAAACCTCTCCGCCGCGCCCTCCTCTTAAAGCCTACCTCTCCGGCCAAGCTTTTGGTCACCTGTCACAATATCTCTTTGTGTTATGTACAGCTCCCCCATTACAAATGCTCCATGCCAACGGTGAATGATTATTACTGCTCAGGCACTGCATACTTCCGTAGCCAGATACGGGTTGGGTTCAGACGAAGGGTTTTGACCTGAAACTTTAACTCTGTTTCTCTCGCTCTCCATAGATGCTGCCTGACCCGCCGAGATTTCCAGCATTTTCTGTTTTATATTCCAGATTCCAGCATCTTAAGCTTTGGTACAGGTTACTTCCCCATTGTCCATTTTAAAGAAGCATAAGAAACAGGAGCAGGAGTCGGCCATTCGGCCCCTCGAGCCTGCTCCGCCATTCAGTGAGATCGCGGCTGACCTTCGACCTCAAGGCCACTTTCCCGCCCGATCCCCATATCCCTCGATTCCCTGAATATCCAAAAATCTATCGATCTCAGCCTTGACTATACTCAACGACTGAGTCGTCACGGCCCTCTGGGGCAGAGAATTCCAAAGATTCACCACCCTCTGAGTGAAGAAATTTCTCCTCATCTCAGTCCCAAATGGCTGACCCCTTATCCTGAGACTGTGTGACCCCTGGTTCTCGACTCCCCAGCCAGAGTCAACCACCTCCAGCTGCCAATCAAGACATTCCGCCTTCTCATTGGTCGTTTAAAGCCGCCCCTCTAACCCCATTGGATAATACGGCTGTCAATCAGCCGCAGCCCCCGCCCCCCCACAGCCAGTCACCTTGTCCGTCGCGACGGGCGATAAATCCCGTCCCCGGAGCAAGCCCATTGGTTACTGCAGCTGCCAATCTAACGTGCTGCAGCGCCCGATTGGACAATACACCGCGCCCCTCTAACCCCATTGGTTAACGGGACTGTCAATTGGCCAAAGTCCCGCCCCCCCCTTACAGCCGCTCACTTTGTCCGTTTCGATTGTCTACAAATCCCGCCCCCCCCGGTTATGCCCATTGGCTACTACAGCGGTCAATCTAAGCTTCCCCAGCTGTTGATTGGACAAGCCGCGCCGCCCCTCCAACCCCATTGGTAGAGGCGGCGACTCATCAGACACAGAGCCGCCCTCCCGCTCGCCTCAGGCCGCCGCCATGGCCGCGCCGCGGGGACTCACTCTGCGCCGGCGGCAGGCAGACGTAGGTCCTGAAGAACTGGCTGCGCCGGGCGTGCGCCTTGATGGAGTTGGCGAGCGGCCGGCTGAGCTGACGGACGCCGAGCAGCAGCAGCTTGATGATGGGGAAGGCGCCGACCACCATAGCGGACAGCCGCGCGTCACTTCCGCCCGCCTAAAGCGCCGCCCCCCCGTGACGTCGCGGAGCGGGTCCCACCCCCCCCCCCTTAAAGGGGCCGCGCCCCAACCCTCAGTCAATCAGCATCGTTAAAGGGGCCGCGCCCCAACCCTCAGTCAATCAGCATCGTTAAAGGGGCCGCGTCCCAGATCTCAGTCCTTCAATCAGAAAGAACAAAGGAAGACTTGCATTTCTATAGCGCCTTTCACGACCACCGGATGACCCAAAGCACCTCACAGCCAATGAAGTACTTTTTTGGAGCGTAGTCACTGTTGTAATGTGGGAAACGCGGCGGCCAATTTGCGCACAGCAAGCTCCCACAAACAGCAATGTGATATTGACCCAGATAATCTGCTTTTTAGTGATATTGATTGAGGGATAAATATTGGTCCCAGGACTTTAATTGATCAGCATCATTAAAGGGGCCGCCCCCAACTCTTCTACAACAAGAGTTCATCAGTTAGAATGATTAATCCTTAAACTGCAGCTCTTATACCCTCAAATCACCATTCATTGTACACAAACAGTGAATTCCTAATTCTAATTACACCTTTTCCAATTATAATTTCGTCACTTTTCTGTCTCACCTGTGGCTCAGGGATAAATATTGGCCCCAGGACACCGGGGAGAACTCCCCCTGCTCTTCCTCGAAATAATGACCGTGGGATCTTTCACGTCCACCTGAGAGAGCAGACGGGGCCTCGGTTTAACGGCTCATCCGAAAGATGGCGCCTCCGACAGTGCGGCGCTCCCTCAGCACCGCCCCTCCAACAGTGCGGCGCTCCCTCAGCACTGCCCCTCCGACAGTGCGGCGCTCCCTCAGCACTGCCCCTCCGACAGTGCAGCGCTCCCTCAGCACTGTCCCTCCGACAGTGCGTCGCTCCCTCAGCACTGCCCCGCCGACAGTGCGGCGCTCCCTCAGCACTGCCCCTCCGACAGTGCGGCGCTCCCTCAGCACTGCCCCTCCGACAGTGCGGCGCTCCCTCAGCACTGCCCCTCCGACAGTGCGGCGCTCCCTCAATACTGCACTGGGAGTGTCAGCCTAGATTATGTGTTCAAGATTGGGAGCTTGAACCTTTGACTTTCTGGATCAAAGGAGAGAGTTCAGCCCACTACGGCTGAGACCAAACAGAGAGGGTAAGCGAAGCACCTCAATTAATCAACTATCAAAGCATCAGATCGTCAGGCAGTACTGATTGGATCCAGTGCTGGTGGGCTAGCTCTGTCATCTGTGTCAGCCGTGGCTCAGTGGGCAGCACTCTCGCCTCTGAGTCAGAAGGTTGTGGGTTCAAGTCCTGCCCCAAAGAATTGAGCACAAAAATCTAGGCTGACACTCCCAGTGCAGTGCTGAGGGAGCGCCGCACTGTGAGACATTAAACCGAGGCCCCGTCTGCTCTCTCAGGTGGACGTAAAAGATCCCATGGCCACTATTTTGAAGAAGAGCATGAGGCGATATTCGGGCAGGTGATCAGAAGCTTTGCTCAAAGAGGTCGATTTTAAGAAGTGTCTTGAAGGAGGAGAGAGAGGCGGAGAGGTTTCGGGAGCGAATTCCAGAGCTTGGGGCTCAGGCAGCTGAAGGCACGGCCAACAATGGTGGTGCGATTACAATTGGGGAATAAGAAATAGGAGCAGGAGTAGGCCATACGGCCCTTCGAGCCTGCTCCGCCATTTAATACGATCATGGCTGATCCGATCATGGACTCTGGTCCATTTCCCTGCCCGCTCCCCGTAACCCCTTACTGTTTAAGAAACTGTCTATTTCTGTCTTAAATTTATTCAATGTCCCAGCTTCCACAGCTGTCTGAATGCGCTCGAGGCCCGAATTAGAGGAGCGCAGACATCTCGGGGGGCGGGGGTTGTGGGGTTGGAGGAGATTACAGAGATAGGGAGGGGCGAGGAGGGATTTGAACAGGATAGGAATTTTTAAATGGAAGCATTAGAGACCGGGAGCCAATGTGGGTCGGCGAACACAGAGGGGTGATGGGTGAGCGGGACTCGGTGCGAGTTAGGACACGGGGGCAGTGAGCACAGTGGGTGATGGGTGAGCGGGACTCGGTGCGAGTTAGGACACGGGGGCAGCGAGCACAGGGGGTGATGGGTGAGCGGGACTCGGTGCGAGTTAGGACACGGGTCAGCGAGTACAGAGGGTGATGGGTGAGCGGGACTCGGTGCGAGTTAGGACACGGGGCAGCGAGCACAGGGGGTGATGGGTGAGTGGGACTCGGTGCGAGTTAGGACACGGGTCAGCGAGCACAGAGGGTGATGGGTGAGCGGGACTCGGTGCGAGTTAGGACACGGGGCAGCGAGCACAGGGGGTGATGGGTGAGTGGGACTCGGTGCGAGTTAGGACACGGGTCAGCGAGCACAGAGGGTGATGGGTGAGCGGGACTCGGTGCGAGTTAGGACACGGGGCAGCGAGCACAGGGGGTGATGGGTGAGTGGGACTCGGTGCGAGTTAGGACACGGGGCAGCGAGCACAGGGGGTGATGGGTGAGCGGGACTCGGTGCGAGTTAGGACACGGGGCAGCGAACACAAGGGGGTGATGGGTGAGTGGGACTCGGTGCGAGTTAGGACACGGGGCAGCGAGCACAGGGGGTGATGGGTGAGCGGGACTCGGTGCGAGTTAGGACACGGGGCAGCCGAGTTTTGGATGAGTTTACGGAGGGAGGGACCTTGGCCAGGAGTGCGTTGGAATAGTTGAGTCTGGAGGTAACAAAGGCGTGGATGAGAGCTGCAGCAACGGATGAGCACAGAGGGGCAAGATGTACTGCAGCCCAGGAACAATGTGTCAGAAAAAAGTCAGTGAAGATTTCATATCATTGCGAGAGACATTCCTTAAATGCCATCAGTGTTGCAAGCTGCCACACTCACTGCACCCGACACAACTGATACGTATTCTGTTCATTTCTGGATTTGTCTTTCACAAAGACTTGCATTTATGTAGCGCCTTTCAGGACCTCATGACAGCCCAAAATGCTTTTCGACCAAATGAAGGACTTTTTTGGAGTGTAGTCACTGTTGTAATGTGGGAAACGCGGCAGCCAATTTGTGCACAGCAAGCTCCCACAAACAGCAATGTGATAATGACCCAGATCATCTGTTTCTTTTAGTGATGTTGATTGAGGGGTAAATATTGGTCAGGACACCGGGCATAATATCCGGTCAGTATCACTTTTCTGTTTGTGGGAGCTTGCTGTGCGCAAATTGGCTGCCATGTTTCAACAACAGCAACAAAGTACTGAGGGAGCGGCGCACTGTCGGAGGGGCAGTGCTGAGGGAGCGGCGCACTGTCGGAGGGGCAGTGCTGAGGGAGCGGCGCACTGTCGGAGGGGCAGTGCTGAGGGAGCGCCGCACTGTCGGAGGGGCAGTGCTGAGGGAGCGGCGCACTGTCGGAGGGGCAGTGCTGAGGGAGTGGCGCACTGTCGGAGGGGCAGTGCTGAGGGAGCGGCGCACTGTCGGAGGGGCAGTGCTGAGGGAGTGGCGCACTGTCGGAGGGGCAGTGCTGAGGGAGCGCCGCACTGTCGGAGGGGCAGTGCTGAGGGAGCGGAGCACTGTCGGAGGGGCAGTGCTGAGGGAGCGGCGCACTGTCGGAGGGGCAGTACTGAGGGAGCCCCGCACTGTCGGAGGTGCCGTTTTTCGGATGAGACGTTTATCCGAGGCCCCGTCTGCTCTCTCAGGTGGATGTAAAAGATCCCATGGCACTATTTCGAAGAAGAGCAGGGGAGTTCTCCCCGTTGTCCTGGGGCCAATATTTATCCCTCAATCAACATCACAAAAACAGATTATCTGGTCATTATCACATTGCTGTTTGTGGGAGCTTGTACATCCGGTCCAGGGTGTCCCCGGAGATGGAGCACGCGGTGTCCACCGGTACGCTCGCGGCCTTCCGCGAGAGGTGTGCGCCGGAGGGACTGAAGTGCATCATCACCCCCGGCAACCAAATTTTAATTTGATCCCGTTGACTGTCCAAAGTTTAATTTGTTTAATTGTATCAGTTTTAGTGACCCCCCCCCCACCGTCTTTAACCAGGGGGCACCTGATTTACTTGATCTACAGGTGCAACTTAAAATAGTTATGGGATCTTGCTGTGCACAAAATGGCTGCCGTGTTTCCTACATTACAACAGTGACTACACTCCAAAAGTACTTCATTTGTTGTAAGGCGCTTTGGGACGTCCGGTGGTCGTGAAAGGCGCTATATAAATGCAAGTTTGTCTTTCTCGCGCTATCAGTGATACGGCATTCAGGAACACGACTGAACGCTCCCTTGACCCATGCTGAGCTGCCATATCCCATCCAATGTATCAACTCTTAACTCAACCAGAAAACAAACACACCGCTGCTCACATGATTGTAACTAAACTCGAGGCATTCAAAGGAGAGGCACAGTGTGTGCGTGAGAGAGAGCAAGTGTGACGCAGGGAGAGAGAGAGACATAAAAAGAGAGAGGGGAGAGAGTGTGGAAGAGAGAGAGAGGCTGGGAGAAGAACAAGAGAAAGATAGAGCGAGAAACAGGGAGAGAGGAGAGACAGAGAGAGAAGGAGAGAGTGAGTGAGAGAAACAAGGAGAGAGTGAGAGAGAAACAGGAGAAAGAGAGGGGGAGAGAGAGAAACACAGAGGGAGAGAGGAGAGACAGAGAGAGCGCGAGAGAAGGAGAGAGTGAGTGAGAAACAGGAGAAAGAGAGAGGAGGAGAGAGAGAAACACAGAGAGAGAAAGAGGGAGAGAGGAGAGACAGAGAGAGAGAAACAAGGAGAGAGTGAGAGAGAAACAGGAGAAAGAGGGGGGGAGAGAGAAACACAGAGAGAGAGAAAGAGGGAGAGAGGAGAGAGAGAGAAAGAGGGAGAGAGGAGAGACAGAGAGAGAGAGAGAAGGAGAGTGAGTGAGAGAGAAACAAGGAGAGAGTGAGAGAGAAACAGGAGAAAGAGAGAGGGGGCGGGAGAGAGAGAAACACAGAGAGAGAAAGAGGGAGCGAGGAGAGACAGAGAGAGAAAGAGAGAGTGAGTGAGAGAGAAACAAGGAGAGAGTGAGAGAGAAACAGGAGAAAGAGAGAGGGGGGAAAGAGAGAAACAGAGAGAGAGAGAGAGAGAGAAAGGGAGAGGAGAGACGGAGAGAGACAGGGAGAGAAAGAGAGAGATTGAGAGAGAAACAAGGAGAGAGTGAGAGAGAAACAGGAGAGAGAAACAGAGAGAGAGAGAGAGAGAAAAAGGGAGAGGAGAGACGGAGAGAGACAGGGAGAGAAAGAGAGATTGAGAGAGAAACAAGAAGAGAGAAGGAGAGAGTGAGAGAGAAACAGGAGAGAGAGAAACAGGAGAGAGAGAGAGAAATACGGAGAGAGAGGGAGGGAGAGAGGAGAGGAGATAGAGGGCGAAAGTGAGAGAAACAAGGAGGGAGAGAAAGAGGGCAAGCAGGAAAGAAAGTGAGAGAGAGACGATTGCAGGAACGTGAGCCACACAGTAAGCTTGATCTGCCAGGATATAAGATTGTTCCTGAGCTTGGCGATGTTCGGTTAGAGAGATGACATTATTTTCTTTATTGAGGGGGAAAAAAATTGTGTTGAGAAAACATCTTGAAACAAAAGCGGGTGGGATTGGCTGTGGGTTCGATGACTGTGGGGTTTGGTCGGGTGTGACTGGGTGGGATTCAGTGGGAGGGGGAGGGAGGGAGGTTAGGGTTTGATGTTGAGCAGCGCTGGAGAGAGGTCGGAGGTCGGAGGTCGGTCCGGCTGGGCTCGCTGGGTTTGGATGGGGCTCTTTTCCCTCCTCGGGCTGGCCGAGCTGATCGGCCAGCTCAGTGACTCCCTGGCCCTCCTGCTCGATTCCTTCCACAGCCTGTGGGTGCTGCTGGACCTGGCGATGCCCCCCCTGGCCGGCTGGCTGGCCCATGCCCAGCTCGCTGACCTTCGGCTGCCGATGGCTGGAGGCCGTGGGCCGGCTGGTGTCCGACCTGCTGACCCTCTCGCTGTGTTGCTCCGTCACCGGTGTGGCCCGCCTCCTGGAGCCCCCCACCCCATCCGCCGGCCCCTCCTGCTCGTCGCCGCGGGAACGGCCGGGATCGTCCTCAACCTGGGCCTCCACCTCTGGCTCCGGGTGTCCTGGAGGGGCGGGAGTCACGGCCTGGGTCCAGAGACTGGACCGGCTCAACCTGGATACAGCCGGAGAGCATCAACGTCCCTGAGACCTGAGTAAGAGCCACACTGTCGGAGGGGCAGTGCTGAGGGAGTGCCGCACTGTCGGAGGGGCAGTGCTGAGGGAGCGCCGCACTGTCGGAGGGGCAGTACTGAGGGAGTGCCGCACTGTCGGAGGGGCAGTGCTGAGGGAGCGCCGCACTGTCGGAGGGGCAGTGCTGAGGGAGCGCCGCACTGTCGGAGGGGCAGTGCTGAGGGAGTGCCGCACTGTCGGAGGGGCAGTGCTGAGGGAGTGCTGCACTGTCGGAGGGGCAGTGCTGAGGGAGCGCCGCACTGTCGGAGGGGCAGTGCTGAGGGAGCGTCGTACTGTCGGAGGGGCAGTGCTGAGGGAGCGCCGCAATGTCGAAGGGGCAGTGCTGAGGGAGCGCCGCACTGTCGGAGGGGCAGTGCTGAGGGAGCGTCGTACTGTCGGAGGGGCAGTGCTGAGGGAGCGCCGCAATGTCGAAGGGGCAGTGCTGAGGGAGCGCCACACTGTCGGAGGGGCAGTGCTGAGGGAGCGTCGTACTGTCGGAGGGGCAGTACTGAGGGAGCGCCGCACTGTCGGAGGGGCAGTGCTGAGGGAGTGTCGCACTATCGGAGGGGCAGTGCTGAGGGAGCGTCGCACTGTCGGAGGGGCAGTGCTGAGGGAGTGCCGCACTGTCGGAGGGGCAGTGCTGAGGGAGCGCCGCACTGTCGGAGGGGCAGTACTGAGGGAGCCCCGCACTGTCGGAGGGGCAGTGCTGAGGGAGCGCCGCACTGTCGGAGGGGCAGTGCTGAGGGAGCGCCGCACTGTCAGAGGGGCACTGCTGAGGGAGTGCCGCACTGTCGGAAGGGCAGTGCTGAGGGAGTGCTGCACTGTCGGAGGGGCAGTGCTGAGGGAGTGCCGCACTGTCGGAGGGGCGGTACTGAGGGAGTGTCGTACTGTCGGAGGGGCAGTGCTGAGGGAGTGCCGCACTGTCGGAGGGGCTGTGCTGAGGGAGCGCCGCACTGTCGGATGAGACGTTAAACCGAGGCCCTGTCTGCTCTCAGGTGGACATAAAAGATCCCAGGGCACTATTTCGAAGAAGAGCAGGGGAGTTCTCCCCGGTATCCTGGGGCCAATATGTATCTCTCAATCAATGTAACAAAACATACAGATTATCTGGGCCATTATCACATTGCTGTGTGTGGGAGCTTGCTGTGCGCAAATTGGCTGCCGCGTTTCCCACATTACAACAGTGACTACACTCCAAAAGTACTTCATTGGCTGTAACGTGCTTTGAGACGTCTGGTGGTTGTGAAAGGCGATATAGAAATTGGGACGTAAAACGTGGACGTCTTTCTTTTCTTTCATTTCTTCTTCCAATAGTGGCCGTCTGATCGTTTTACGTCCCAAGGTGCTTCACAGGAGCGTAAATCAGACAGAATTTGACGCCGAACCAGGAGATATTCGACCAGGTGACAGAGTCTCCCAGCTCGCAGCCTCTAATTCCTGTTCCTGTTGCTTTCCCAGGAAGTGATGTTGCCGATGGGCTGGGCGCGGGGGAAGGGCTGGCGGAGGCTGGTGGTGAGCGACTCGCGGGCGCCTGTCCCGACGCGGAGGGACCCTGCTGATGGCGTGCGTCTGACCCCGAGCCCGCGCTGGTCTTCAGCAACCCCTGCCTCGGGCTGCCTTTCGAGGGGGGGCCCAGCGCGAGCCCCTTCCTCCGTCCCGGCGATCCGGACATCCGTCATCAGCTCGAGGAGGGGGTCGCACGGTGAGTGAACGTATATCACACCGCGTGTAAACGTATATCACACTATGTGTAAACGTATATCACACCGCGTGTAAACGTATATCACACCACGTGTAAACGTATAGCACACTACGTGTAAATGTATATCACGCCGCGTGTAAACGTATATCACACTATGTGTAACTGTATATCACACCACGTGTAAACGTATAGCACACTACGTGTAAACGTATATCACACCGCGTGTAAACGTATATCACACTATGTGTAAACATATATCACACCACGTGTAAACACATATCACACTAGGTGTGTACGTATATCACACCGCGTGTAAACGCATATCACACCGCGTGTAAACGTATATCACACTATGTGTAAATGTATATCACACCACATGTAAACGTATATCACGCCGCGTGTAAACGTATATCACGCCACGTGTAAACTTATATCACGCCGCGTGTAAATGTATATCACCCCGCGTGTAAACGTATATCATGTCACAAGTAAATGTATATCACACCTGAGTAAACATATTTAACACAGTAAGTAGCCATATATCACGGTATCTGTCCATGTATGTGCATATGGGCTGTGTCTGTGGCCATGTGTCTGTCTGCATGTCTCTGTGTCTATCTGTGTTTGTGTCTGTCTAAATATATTTCAAAATTCTCATCCTTGTTCACAAATCCCTCCATGGACCTCGCCCCTCCCCATCTCTGTAACCTCCTCCAGCCCCACAACCCCCCGAGATCTCTGCACTCTAATTCTGCCCTCCTGAACATCCCTGTTTATAATCGCTCCACCATCGGTGGCCGTGCCTTCTGTTGCCTGGGCCCCAAGCTCCCTCCCTAAACCTCTCCGCCTCTCTTTTCTCATTCAAGACGCTCCTTAAAACCGACCTCTTTGACCCAGCTTTTGCTCACCTGCCCTAATTTCTCCTTTTGTGACTCGGTGTCAAATGATTGTCTTGTAAAATTCCTGTGAGGCGCCTCGGGAAGTTTCCCTACGTTAAAGGCGCTATATGAATACAAGTTGTTGCTGCGGATAAGCAACGATTTCTGAGTTTATTTTAAATCGCAATCCTGCCTGTTAACACTAGATGACAGACTTGTCTGTGCGAATTCCACGCCACTTCACCCGGTCTTTTCAGAGAGGGTCGCGGAGAAGGTTTATTAGAGTGGTTCCAGGGACTTCAGTCAGGTGGAGAGACTGGAGAAGCTGGGGTTGTTCTCCTCAGAGCAGCGAAGGTTAAAGGGAGATTTAATAGAGGTGTTCAAAATGATGAGGGGTTTTGATAAGAGTAAATCCGCAGAACCTGTTTGCCGTGCCGGGAGGGTTGGTAACCAGAGGGACACAGATTGAAGGCAAATGGCAAAAGAACCCGAGGGGGGCGATGGGGAGAATGTTTTTTACGCAGCGAGTTGTTGTGATCGGGAACGCGCTGCCTGAAAGGGCGGTGGGAGCAGATTCAATAGTGACTTTCAAAGCGGGAATTGGTTAAATACTGGAAATTTGGTGGGGCTGTGGGGAAAGAGTGGGGGGCGGGGGGGGAGTGGGACTGATTGGATCGCTCTGTCACTGGGGCACGATGGGCCGAATGGCCTCTGTAACATGTGCGCCTGTGAGTAGTAAGTAGCCGTATATCACGGTATCTGTCCATGTATGTGCATATGGGTTGTGTCTGCGGCCATGTGTCTGTCTGCATGTCTCTGTGTCTATCTGTGTTTGTGTCTGTCTAAATATATTTCAAAATTCTCATCCTTGTTCACAAATCCCTCCATGGCCCTCGCCCCTCCCTATCTCTGTAACCTCCTCCAGCCCCACATGCTCACAGGTTGGTAAGGCTGTTGGGGCGCCGGAGGGACTGGTGTGCATCATCGCCCTCGGCAACCAAATTTTAATGTGACCGTTTAATGCCCAAAAAGTCTTACTTGTTAATTTGTCGGTCCCAATGCCTCCTTTAATAAAGGAGCGCTCGGCTTTGTAGTTTGTATTTTAAAATAGTTGTGGAGCTGTTGAGTGGCTTAGCCAGTCACGTGATGTTCACGAGACTCAATAAAACCCCGGCCAGTTGGGTTCGGGGGATCCACGATGGGGCAGGTGGTTGTGAGCCTGATGGATGAACTGGTAACGTCATCATCATCGTAGGCGGTCCCTCGAACGAGGATGACTTGCTTCCACGAGTTCACAGATGTTTGGATGAAGGACCCGATGTTCCAGGTCCTGAACTCCAGTTGAGGGGTTGGAAGATGCCCTGTGCGTGGGACTTTTTTAACGTGGGGTGACCGTTGCACACCAGCCACCACACGGGGCTTGACAGAGCGAGGTCTTGGTCCAGTGGCAAGGGTTAACCAGGACGACTGGAGACCAGCTCTGCTGCACGGACCCAGTGCGCACACATATCGCACAGTGTGGGCTGGGCCCGTGCTGCCCCTGGGCCCCTCGCCTCTTCTGGGCCCCGTACCCTCATTCGCCGCACCTCCGCCCACGATCCCCCACCAAATCTCAGCCACGATCCCTCATCGCTCCACCGCCCCGATCACTCGTCGCAAGTCCGCCGCGACATTCCCGCTCCTCTGCTTTACCAGGGCCCCTGCCCACGCTCCAAACGGTGATCTGGGTCCTCCTTTATTTTTCAAAAAATATACTTTATTCATATAAAATTTTCACAATACATTGGAAAATAGCTCAATACCTTACGGTGAGCAATTCCATACAGTGCACTAGGGTCGTTTCAAGGTACAGTTTAGTACAATCGGTAAATCACGTTACATGTAGTACTGAGCAAATAAGGGTATTACCTGGAGCAGATGAGAACAGGTTTACATTAGATTCCAGGATACATTCCGATACCGATCACCAATCACGTTACATGTAGCACAATGCAGATGAAAGCAGTACACAGACCGGATGGGGATACATTTACATTTCTTTACAAGTTACTAAACAGTGCAGAGACTTTCATTATACATGGCACAACACCGGTGTGTTTCAGTACATGGTGTTCTATGTATACAAGCAGATTTACAAGTACAGGCCATGGGGGGGGTCTGATTCCATCCCCTGGGTTTACCGTGACGGAAGGGCCGTAAACTCTGGCCCTTCCCCACCGTGCCTTTGGGGCGACTGCACGAACCTTTAGTGCGCACATTTGTGTCGTGGGACACCCCGACCAGTGAGAGAACTGTTTATCGCCCCGACCTGCGGAGATGCTCTCTCGCAGCTCGCGGTGGCCCATGTTGTCCCAGGGCCCCAGTGCTCCAGCTCACTGGTAAAGTGTCGCGTGATCGTCAAACCTTTGCTAATAAACCAACTAGTT
Source organism: Pristiophorus japonicus (assembly GCF_044704955.1). Taxonomy (NCBI): domain Eukaryota; kingdom Metazoa; phylum Chordata; class Chondrichthyes; family Pristiophoridae; genus Pristiophorus; species Pristiophorus japonicus. Next base: position 6,044,699 of record NC_092002.1, read on the forward strand.
CTTAATAGCAGTGTGTTGCTATGAATTCTTCAGCAAAGAACCCCTGAAGCAAGTACATTGCCACCTCCTCCTGTGACGTTTGGAACTGCTGCGAATTTACAGCAATGCTTCCCGTTTTATTTTAAGTCGCATTACTGCCGGCTAACAGCAGATGGCAGACTTGCCCTCGAATTGCCCGATGAGCTGCGCCAGTTCACCCACTTTTCTCTCTCCCCCTCTCCCCCCCGCCCCCCCCCCCCCCCCGCAGGTGCTGATTCCGTCAGACGGGAGAGCCGCTGGTCGGTGGCCGGGTGCGGTGCCTGCTGGCCTGTGGCCCCCGCTGCGCGAAGAAGCTCTGCTGCGATTGGCCGAAGGGAGCGTAGCATGCGGCGCCCCCTGGTGTAACATCAGTGTGATGTCTGCACCTGCGCGCGTGCTCACGGGCTCGTGGCACTGTTGCTAAAAGTTAATTTGATTAATTTGTTGGTTATAAGAACATAAGAATTAGGAACAGGAGTAGGCCATCTAGCCCCTCGAGCCTGCTCCGCCATTCAACAAGATCATGGCTGATCTGGCCGTGGACTCAGCTCCACTTACCCGCCCGCTCCCCGTAACCCTCAATTCCCTTATTGGTTCAAAATCTATCTATCTGTGATTTGAATACGTTCAATGAGCTAGCCTCAACTGCTTCCTTGGGCAGAGAATTCCACAGATTCACAACCCTCTGGGAGAAGAAATTCCTTCTCAACTCTGTTTTAAATTGACTCCCCCGTATTTTGAGGCTGTGCCCCCTAGTTCTAGTCTCCCCGACCAGTGGAAACAACCTCTCCGCCTCTATCTTGTCTATCCCTTTCATTATTTTAAATGTTTCTACAAGATCACCCCTCATCCTTCTGAACTCCAACGAGTAGAGACCCAGTCTACTCAATCTATCATCATAAGGTAACCCCCTCATCTCCGGAATCAGCCTAGTGAATCATCTCTGTAACCCCTCCAAAGCTAGTATATCCTTCCTTAAGTAAGGTGACCAAAACTGCACGCAGTACTCCAGGTGCGGCCTCACCAATACCCTGTACAGTTGCAGCAGGACCTCCCTGCTTTTGTACTCCATCCCTCTCGCAATGAAGGCCAACATTCCATTCGCCTTCCTGATTACCTGCTGCACTTGCAAACTAACTTTAGTCAAGGGGCATTTGATTATTGTTCTACCAAAACAGTTGTAGCACTGTTACCGAGAGGTGGGCACTGGAGGAACTGGAGTACATCATCATCCCCGGGAACAGCATTTTAATCGAGTTTGATTTGACAAGTTTCCCTTTAATATTGAATTGTTAATTTGTGGGTTTTGGTGCCCTTAAAAAAAAATGGGGGGCACTTGTCTTAACTTTACTTTAAAAAATAGTTGTAGAGCTGTTGATATTGGGGACTTGGCCTGGAGGGTGGTGCACGGAGCAGTCCCATACAATCGTTTTTTAAGCCGGTTCACGGGCTCCCGGGCCGCCTGTAATTTCTGCGGGCTGGAGGAGTCCGCGTTCCACGTGTATGTTCAGTGTGTGAGGTTGCAGCCCCTCTTCCAATACTTAAAGGGGCTACTCCTCAAATTCTGACTGCACTTCAGTCCCCCCGCTCCTGATCTTTGGGCACCCTGTGCGGAGGGGAGCGGGCAGGTCGGAAGGCCTCCTCATAGGACTGCTCCAGGGCCTGGCCAAGGGGGCCATCAGCCAGTCCAGGCAGCGGGCAGTCGAGGGGGTCGTTCAGCCCGACTGCCTGCCTCTCTTCCGCGGTTACATCCGAGCCAGGGTGTCCCTGAAGATGGAGCAAGCGGTGTCCACCGGTACGCTCACGGCCTTCCGCGAGAGGTGGGCGCCGGAGGGACTGGAGCACATCATCACCCCATGGCAACCAAATTTTAATTTGATTTGGCAAGGTTCCAAGTTGATTTGTAAATGTGTGGGTTCCAGTGCCCTTATTAAAAGGCAGCACTTGATTTAAAGTTATTTTAAAATAGTTGTAGAGCTGTTGAGTTGGGCGTGGCTTAGCCAGTCACGTGATGTTCACAAGACTCAATAAAACCCCGGCCAGTTGGGTTCGGGGGATCCACGATGGGGCAGGTGGTTGTGAGCCTGGTGGATGAACTGGTAATGTGTCGTGTGATTGTCAAATCTTTGTTAATAAACCAACTAGTTCTTAATAGCAATGTGTTGCTATGAATTCTTAAGCAAAGAACCCCTGAAGCAAATACATTACAGTGGGGATGGAAACCAGGGTCTTAATGACTCACCCAGCATCACACCAGTAACCATGGCATTGCACGCCTGCCTGTATTTGCGTGCGTGAATATGTCTGTGAGTGTGTTCATAGAATCATAGAAATTTACAGCACCTGTCCGTGCCGGCCGACAAAGAGCTACCCAGCTTAATCCCACTTTCCAGCTCTCGGTCCGTAGCCCTGTAGGTTACAGCACTTCAGGTGCACATCCAGGTACTGTTTAAATGTGGTGAGGGTTTCTGCCTCTACCACCCTTTCAGGCCGTGAGTTCCACCCCAGACCCCCACCACCCTCTGGGTGAAGACATTTCCCCTCAAATCCCCTCTAAACCTCCCCCCAATTACTTTAAATCTATGCCCCCCTGGTTGTTGACCTCTCTGCTAAGGAAAATAGGTCCGTCCTATCCACTCTATCCAGGCCCCTCATCATTTTATACAGCTCAATCAAGGCTCCTCTGTTCCAAAGAAAACAACCCCAGCCTATCCAATCTTTCCTCCGAGCTAAAACTCTCCAGCCCAGGCAACATCCTCGTAAATCTCCTCTGTTCCCTCGCCAGTGCAATCACATCCTTCCTGTAATGTGGTGACCAGAACTGCTCGCAGTACTCCAGCTGGGGCCTACCTGTAGATTTATACAGTTCAAGCATAACCTCCCTGCTCTTGTATTCTCTGTATGTGCGTTTGTGTCTGCGGAGGTGTATGTAAAGAACAGTAAGAACCACCTCTATGACCAAGCTATGGGTCGGCCCTTCCTCATATCTCCTTCTCAGTCTTGCTACTTTTGTTCCTTGTGCCTCTGAAAGACTTTTGCACATTAAAGGTGGCGTATAGATGAGAAAGAGTTGCATTTATATAGCGCCTTTCACAACCTCAGGACGTCCCAAAGAGCTTCACGGCCAATGAAGTACTTTTGGAGTGTAATCACTGTTGCAATGTGGGAAACGCAGCAGCCAATTTGCGCACAGCAAGCTCCCACAAACAGCAATGTGATAATGACCCAGATAATCTGATTTTGTTGTGTTGATTGAGGGATAAATATTGGCCCCAGGACACCAGGGAGAACTCCCCTGCTCTTCTTCAAAATAGTGCCCTGGGATCGTTTACATCCACCTGAGAGAGCAGACGGGGCCTCGGTTTAACGTCTCATCTGAAAGACGGCACCTCCGACAGTGCGGCGCTCCCTCAGTACTGCCCCTCCGACAGTGCGGCGCTCCCTCAGTACTGCCCCTCCGACAGTGCGGCGCTCCCTCAGCACTGCCCCTCTGACAGTTCGGCACTCCCTCAGTACTGCCCCTCCGACAGTGCGGCACTCACTCAGTACTGCCCCTCCGACAGTGCGGCGCTCCTTCAGCACTGCCCCTCCCACAGTGCGGCGCTCCCTCAGTACTGCCCCTCCGACAGTGCGGCACTCCCTCGGTACTGCCCCTCCGACAGTGCGGCGCTCACTCAGTACTGCCCCTCCCTCAGTACGGCGCTCCCTCAGTACTGCCCCTCCGACAGTGCGGCGTGCCCTCTGTACTGCCCCTCTGACAGTGCGGCACTCCCTCAGTACTGCCCCTCCGACAGTGCGGCGCGCCCTCAGTACTGCACTGGGAGAATCAGCGTAGATTTCTGTCCTCGAGTGGGACTTGAACCCACAAACTTCTGACTCAGAGGTGAGGGTGCTGTCACTGAGCCACAGGCTGACACAAGTGAGTAATGAAGTTCCCCCCAATTTTCCTGATCAGTCCTAACTTCCTCACTGTTAACCGAGAAATTGGTATCTTTGATCATCGCGAGCAATTCCTCTTCCTCTACACGGGCTGATTCTGTGCTCGAAGCTGGTGAGAATAGAGAGAGCAACTCAAGGAATCACTGGGTATTAAAGCTCAGCCGTGGCTCAGTGGGTAACACTCCTGCTTGTGAGTTAGGAGGTTGTGTGAACCCAAGCACAAAAATCCTGGCTCACATTCCCAGGGCAGTACTGAGATCTTACATTCATACAGCTTCTTTCATGACTTTAAGGCGCTTTACAGCCAATGAAGTACTTTTGGAGTGTAATCACTGTTGCAATGTGGGAAACGCAGCAGCCAATTTGCGCACAGCAAGCTCCCACAAACAGCAATGTGTTAATGACCCTGATCATCTGTTTTAGTGATGTTGATTGAGGGATAAATATTGGCCCCAGGACACCGGGGAGAACTCCCCCTGCTCTTCTTCGAAATAGTGCCCTGGGATCGTTTACATCCACCCGAGAGGGCAGACCGGGCCTTGGTCTCATCCGAAAGACAACACCTCTGACAGTGCGGTGCTCCCTCAGCACTGCCCCTCTGACAGTGCGGTGCTCCCTCAGCACTGCGCCTCCGACAGTGCAATGCTCCCTCAGTACTGCCCCTCCGACAGTGCAATGCTCCCTCAGCACTGCGCCTCCGACAGTGCGGCGCTCCCTCAGTACTGCCCCTCCGACAGTGCAATGCTCCCTCAGTACTGCCCCTCCGACAGTGCAATGCTCCCTCAGTACTGCCCCTCCGACAGTGCGGCGCTCCCTCAGTACTGCCCCTCCGACAGTGCGGAGCTCCCTCAGTACTGCCCCTCCGACAGTGCGGAGCTCCCTCAGTACTGCCCCTCCGACAGTGCGGAGCTCCCTCAGCACTGCCCCTCCGACAGTGCAATGCTCCCTCAGTACTGCCCCTCCGACAGTGCGGAGCTCCCTCAGTACTGCTCCTCCGACAGTGCGGCGCTCCCTCAGTACTGCCCCTCCGACAGTGCGGAGCTCCCTCAGTACTGCCCCTCCGACAGTGCGGCGCTCCCTCAGTACTGCCCCTCCGACAGTGCGGCGCTCCCTCTGCACTGCACTGGAATGTCAGCCTGGATTTATGTGCTCGAGTGTCTGGCGTGCTGTGTTGGTTAATTCCCCTACTGGCATTATTATTCAGTATTTGGTCTCTTCACTCCCATGGGTGCTGTTCCTGCGATGTTTTTCCAATGCAGACACTGACCACAAGAAAATTGCTAACGAGGGAAGCCATTCGGCCCATCTTAACTCAGCCCTAACACAGACCCTAATAATTGCACCAAAGCACTGCTAATTCTTTCTTAAATGATCCCAAGCTTTCAGTCTTGATCTCTCTCTCGTGTCCATCCCCCTCCCCTCCGCCCCACCATTGACTTTCATTCCTTCAGCCTTCTGGACTCCACGCCCTGGAATGACCTCCTTCAAACTCCTCGGCCTCGCTACCTCCCTCGCCTCTTTAACACCCACCGTTTTGTCAGCCAGTCCCTCAGTGGGTAGCACTCTCGCCTCAGAGCGGAGACTAAAAGCTTGGGATTGTTTAAGAAAGAATTGAAACTACTTTGTCGGGATTATTAGGATCTGTGTTAGGGCTGAATTAAGATGGGCAGAATAACCTCTCTCACCAGCTGTGCACACATTGGCTGCCGTGTTTCCCACATTACAACAGTGACTACACTCCAAAAAGTACTTCATCGGCTGTAAAGCGCTTTGGGACGTCCAGTGGTCGTGAAAGGCGCTATATAAATGCAAGTCTTTCTTCTTCGGACGGTGCCTCATACACGGCTCGACTGTAGGGATAGCCTGAGACAATTCCACTACCCGGAACACTTTGGCTTCTCTGAGTTAACCTCCTTGTTTAAGTGCTCAAATTATGTAAAAATTTACTTTCCAGTAAAATTGGCAAATATAATTCAAGTTGCTAACTTGTCTGCCATGTGGTTTTTATGTTGTTGTTGGGTTTCTTTACGAGATTATGCAAAGGAAGAACTGGGTCCCTCCACCACCGGCGCCCCCTGGCTGCAGTGTGCACCGTCTACAAGATGCACTGCAGCAACTCGCCAAGGCTTCTTCGGCAGCACCTCCCAAACCCACGACCTCTGCCCCCTAGAAGGACAAGGGCAGCAGGCGCATGGGAACACCACCACCTCCACATTCCCCTCCGAGTCCACCGTGGCTCAGTGGGCAGCATTCTCGCCTCTGGGTCAGAAGGTTGTGGGTTCAAGTCCAACTCCAGGGACTTGAGCACAAAAATCCAGGCTGACACTCCCAGTGCAGTGCTGAGGGAGTGCCGCACTGTCGGAGGGGCAGTGCTGAGGGAGCGCCGCACTGTCGGAGGGGCAGTGCTGAGGGAGCGCCGCACTGTCGGAGGGGCAGTGCTGAGGGAGCGCCGCACTGTCGGAGGGGCAGTACTGAGGGAGCGCCGCACTGTCGGAGGGGCAGTACTGAGGGAGCGCCGCACTGTCGGAGGGGCGGTACTGAGGGAGCGCCGCACTGTCGGAGGGGCGGTGCTGAGGGAGCGCCGCACTGTCGGAGGGGCGGTGCTGAGGGAGTGCCGCACTGTCGGAGGGGCAGTGCTGAGGGAGCGCCGCACTGTCGGAGGGGCCGTCTTTCGGATGAGACGTTAAACCGAGGCCCCTGTCTGCTCTCTCAGGTGGATGTACACGATCCCGCGGTATCCCAGCCTTTTCTGTTTCAATAATGGCCTGACGACTGCACGAGGGCAGGATTTGATTTTGTGGGTTTTTTTAAGTTTGCGTTTGTTTGCAGCTGATGTAATTTGGTGACGTCCCCTGGATTTTAATGCTGGGAAGCAATTCAGAGACGGTCCCTGGGCGTGAGGAGGCGGGGCCGGGTGATGGACAGCGGCAGCGTCCAATCGGATTGCAGATCGGCGGAGAAGTTGGCCAATAGGAGAACAGGACGGGGGCGGGATTTACAACCCGCTGGCTGCGGCCTTGCGGGCGGAGTGAAGCCTGGGACTGGCGTGAGTGTGGGGCTGGGCTGTCGGTGCAGGGGGCAATGGGGAGAGGGAGGAGGGCCGAGGGCCTAGGCCCAGGCTGAGCTAGCTGCCCCTCTCCCCCCCCCCCCCCCCCGCCGCCCCCAGACTGGGTGGGGCTCCAGTGGTCCTCAGTACCCTTGGGCCTGGGGGTGTGGGGTAAGGGAGGAAGGGGAGGGGGCTCAGAACTAACCAGCCAGGGCTCAGGGCCCAGTGGTCCCCCTCCCGGCCGCAGAGTCTGGTTCAGTGGGTGAGGACATTGGCCACAATGCCCTTCATGGCCGAATAGGCTGCTGATGCTCACTGAGGTGGGCAGCACCCCCTCTCGCCTCGGAGTCAGAGCGTTGTGGGTTCGAGTCCCACTCTAGGGACTTGAGCACAAAACAAATCTAATGCCGACACTCCCAGTGCAGTACTGAGGGAGCGCCCCTCCGACAGTGCGGCACTCCCTCAGTACTGCCCCTCCGACAGTGCGGCGCTCCCTCAGTACTGCCCCTCCGACAGTGCGGCACTCCCTCAGTACTGCCCCTCCGACAGTGCGGCGCTCCCTCAGTACTGCCCCTCCGACAGTGCGGTGCTCCCTCAGTACTGCCCCTCCGACAGTGCGGCGCTCCCTCAGCACTGCCCCTCCGACAGTGCGGCGCTCCCTCAGCACTGCCCCTCCGACAGTGCGGCGCTCCCTCAGTACTGCCCCTCCGACAGTGCGGCGCTCCCTCAGCACTGCCCCTCCGACAGTGCGGCACTCCCTCAGCACTGCACTGGGAGTGTCAGCCAAGATTTTTGTGCTCAAGTCGCTGGAGTGGGACTTGAACCCACAACTTACTGACTCAGGGTTGGGATAGGCGGCGGTTGGGTCTTGCTGTTCATCAAGCTGTCTTTCGCTGTGCGTTTACCTTCCTGCTTTCTCCTGAACCGACCAATTTCCCTTTTCCTCCTCAGGTCAGGCTGAGCAATGCCGCTCCACAAGTACCCACCCAGGATCTGGGAGGCAATGATGCTGAAGCAGGGAATCCAGGGGCGCTTGCCGGCCCATTACCTCCGCTCCCTCACCGAGACCCGGGAGCCCACGCCCGTTCACTTCAAACCCCACGGGGTGAAGTACAAACCTCACCCGCGGACCGGGCAGCCAGAGCGCGTGCAAGACATACCGATTCCCGTCTACTTCCCCCCAGAGTCGCAGCGTGGGTTGTGGGGGGGAGAGGGCTACGTGCAAGGGTTCAGATATGCCAACAATGACAAGGTAAGGAGCGGCAAAGGGTTCAGTAGTCCGCTGGGCAGGGCCACATTGTCCGCATGCCTGACACGAGACTCCCGAAGCAAGCGCTCTACTCGGAACTCCTTCACGGCAAGCGAGCCCCAGGTGGGCAGAGGAAACGTTACAAGGGACCACCCTCAAAGCCTCCCTGATAAAGTGCAACATCCCCACCGACACCTGGGAGTCCCTGGGCCAAAGACCAGTCCACCCTAAGTGGAGGAAGTGCATCCGGGAGGGCGCTGAGCACCTCGAGTCTCGTCGCCGAGAGCGTGCAGAAACCAAGCGCAGGCAGCGGAAGGAGCGTGCGGCAAACCAGTCCCACCCTCCCCTTCCCTCAACCACTGTCTGTCCCACCTGTGACAGGGACTGTGGCTCTCGTATTGGACTGTTCAGCCACCTAAGGACTCATTTTTAGAGTGGAAGCAAGTCTTCCTCGATTCCGAGGGACTGCCTATAATGATGATGAATTAAGAACATAAGAACATGAGAAATAGGAACAGGAGTAGGCCATACGGCCCCTCGAGCCTGCTCCGACATTCAATAAGATTGTGGCTGATCTGCTCATGGACTCAGCTCCACTTCCCCACCCGTCCCCTTATCCACTTATTCTTTGTGAAACTGTCTATTTCTGTCTTAAATATATTCAATGTCCCAGCTTCCACAGCTCTCTGAGGCAGCGAATTCCACAGATTTACAACCCTCTGAGAGAAGAAATTTCTCCTCATCTCAGTTTTAAGTGGGCGGCCCCTTATTCTAAGATCATGCCCCCTAGTTCTAGTCTCCCCCATCAGTGGAAACATCCTCTCTACATCCACCTTGTCAAGTCCCCTCATAATCTTATATGTTTCGATAAGATCACCTCTCATTCTTCTAAACTCCAATGAGTAGAGGCCCAACCTACTCAACCTTTCCTCATGAGTCAACCCCCTCATCCTCGGAATCAACCGAGTGAACCTTCTCTGAACTGCCTCCAAAGCAAATATATCCTTTCTTAAATATGGAAACCAAAACTGCACGCAGTATTCCAGGTGTGGCCTCACCAATACCCTGTATAACTGTAGCAAGACTTCCCTGCTTTTATACTCCATCCCCTTTGCAATAGAGGCCAAGATACTATTGGCCTTCCTGATCACTTGCGGTACCTGCATTCTATCCTTTTGTGTTTCATTCACAAGTACACCCAGGTCCCGCTGTACTGCAGCACTTTGCAATTTTTCTCCATTTAAATAATAACTTGCTCTTTGATTTTTTTTCTGCCAAAGTGCATGACCTCACACTTTCCAACATTCTACTCCATCTGCCAAATTTTTGCCCACTCACTTAGCCTGTCTCTGTCCTTTTGCAGATTTTTTGTGTCCTCCTCACACATTGCTTTTCCGCCCATCTTTATTTCGTCAGCAAACTTGGCTACGTTACACTCAGACCCTTCTGCGTGCTTTGTGTTCCCGATGACTTTGAGGGATGTCCCTTCTTCCAAGTCGTTAATATAGACTGTAAATAGTTGGGGTCCCAGCTCTGATCCCTGCATTCTTGCATTAGTTTCATGGGCCCTGTTCTAAAGGCATCGATCGACCCGTGCCAGCCAACGTTTAGTACTTCAAACGTCAATATCTGGGGGCCGCGATATTGGGTTGGAGGGCTCCTAGGGCCCTAATATCGGGCGAAAACTAAATTTAGCACCGTTAAACATTTAGCGCCGGGCCCAGCAAAATTCGGTTTCAGCGCCCTGAGAGTGGAGCGGGCGCAGAGCGAAGTTCCACACTTCTCTCCGGGCACCAGGCTGGGTGAGCAACTGAAGATCCCGTTGCTAAAGAGCCGGCTTCGCAGTGCCCAAAGAGAAGCCTCCCGGCAACAACTAAACATCAGAACATAAAACATTCCCTCTACATAAACTTCATCATCATAGGCAGTCCCTCGGAATCGAGGAAGACTTGCTTTCCACTCTAAAAATGAGTCCTTAGGTGGCTGAACAGTCCAATACGAGAGCCACTGTCCCTGTCACAGGCGGGACAGACAGTGGTTGAGGGAAAGGGAGGGTGGGACAGGTTTGCCGCACGCTCCTTCCGCTGCCCGCGCTTGGTTTCTGCACGCTCTCGGCGACGAGACTCGAGGTGCTCAGCGCCCCTCCCGGATGCACTTCCTCCACTTAGGGCGGGACTGGTCTTTGGCCCAGGGACTCCCAGGCGTCGGTGGGGATGTTGCACTTTATCAGGGAGGCTTTGAGGGTGGTCCCTTGTAACGTTTCCTCTGCCCCACCTTTGGCTCGTTTGCCGTGAAGGAGTTCCGAGTAGAGCGCTGGCTTTGGGAGCCTCGTGTCAGGGGGACATGCGGACAATGTGGCCCCGCCCAGCGGAGCTGGTCGAGTGTGGTCAGTGCTTCGATGCTGGGGATGTTGGCCCGATCATAAACTCGCCCCACGTAAAGGTAAACCGCAAGATTCTAAGAATCACCCACACGTTTAGCCGATGCAGTCACAGCCTTCCCTCCGCGCCAGGCTTTCTCCGGCGCGATGTTTGTTTCCGTGTTGCCCCCTGGGAGTCCCTGGCCAGGTGTACTGCCCTGTGCCTGCCCGCGCCCCAGTCGCCGACCGGGAACCTTGATGACGTCGCTGCCGTCGCCCTCCTGCACCAGCCCGCGCTGGACTCCACACCGTTCCCCGCGGCCTACACGCCGCTCGCGGGCCGCCGCTCCTTTGACGGCCCCGACCGGCCGCTGGTGTTGCCGCGCCGGTCGGGTCCTGCCCCTTGGTAACTCCCAGCCACCCGATCACTCACTTTGAGAGCGGAAGCACCTTCTCGCTCGATCGCGAGGGGACCGCCCGCGATGGTGATGCACGCCAGTCTCCGCGGCGATGCTCCTCAGCGCCTCTGGTACCGGCGCACGGAAGTCTCGCCGCCGGGCGACCGCGGGACGCCCGCGGCTGCGAAACCCCTTTTGCGCTCTTGTCACAGCCTCGTTCTGTCTCCCGCCTCCCCAGCTCTCCACGCGGCTGAGGAAAACGTGGAAGCCGCAGGTGTTTGTGCGAGAACTGTACAGCGAGATCCTGGACAAAACCTTCAGCATCCCGGTGACCATGCGCACTCTGGACTTGGTAGACGCTTGCTACGGCTTTGATTTCTACATCCTGACGGTAACGGGCTCCTGCGTTTGATTTGGGCTGGGCGAGACGTTTGCTCAATGGTGATAATTGTTCCACTCCCACCCCCACCATTTATTACAACAACAGCTTCTATTTATATAGCACCTTTAACGTCCCAAGGCGCTTCACAGCAGTGCTATCAAACAACACTGAGCTGTCCGGAATGCCTTTGTACGACCTGCTTTACAAAGAGGCAAAAGCACATGAGAATTAGGAGCAGGAGTCGGCCATTCGGCCCCTCGAGCCTGCTCCGCCATTCAATATCGCGGCTGATCTTCGACCTCAACTCCACTTTCCCGCCCGATCCCCATATCCCTCGATTCCCTTTAATATCCAAAAATCTATCGATCTCAGCCTTGAATATACTCAACAACTGAGCCTCCACAGCCCTCTGGGGCAGAGAATTCCAAAGATTCACCACCCTCTGAGTGAAGAAATTCCTCCTCATCTCAGTCCTAAATGGCCGACCCCTTATCCTGAGACTGTGTGACCCCTGGTTCTAGACTCCCCAGCCCGGGGGGAAACTCCCTCAGCACTGCCCCTCCGACAGTGCGGCGCTCCCTCAGCACTGCCCCTCCGACAGTGCGGTGCTCTCTCAGTACTGCCCCTCCGACAGTGCGGCGCTCCCTCAGCACTGCCCCTCCGACAGTGCGGCGCTCCCTCAGCACTGCCCCTCCGACAGTGCGGCGCTCCCTCAGCACTGCCCCTCTGACAGTGAGGCGCTCCCTCAGCACTGCCCCTCCGACAGTGCGGCACTCCCTCAGCACTGCCCCTCCGACAGCGCAGTACGGCGCTCCCTCAGCATTGTCCCTCCGACAGTGCGGCGCTCCCTCAGTACTGCCCCTCCGACAGTGCGGCCCTCCCTCAGTACAGGCACTGGGAGTGTCAGCCTGGATTATGCGCTCATTTGCAGGGTGAGGGTGGGGGTGGGGGGAGGACGGGGGTGGGGAGTGCGCTGCTCTGCGGAGAGTGTGGGTACATCACCTCCCGGAGAAGCTGGTGTTTACTGTGGTGCACATTGTTCCCTAGACTCCGAAGGCCGACCTGAATTCGAAGCTGGGGATGGATCTGAAACGTGCTATGCTGTTGAGGCTTGTCCGCAAGGATACCGAGCTTTACCCCGACGATGCAAAGAAACGCGAGCTCATCTATAACAAATACAAGGTAGGGTACACGGCCCGAGGATTGTCCAATGTGTTCGCTTTAAAATGCAGGGGATGTAACGTTTTTTTCTCAATTTCTTCGCAGGGTGAGGCACTTCAGTTGCGTGGCGAGACTGGAGAAGTTGGGATTGGCTGAGACGATTAAGGGGAGATCAGGGATGCGGGACATGGGAACAGGAGGAGGCCATTCAGCCCCTTGAGCCTGTTCTGCTAGACATAGGAACAGGAGGAGGCCATTCAGCCCCTCGAGCCTGTTCTGCCAGACATAGGAACAGGAGGAGGCCATTCAGCCCCTCGAGCCTGTTCTGCCAGACATAGGAACAGGAGGAGGCCATTCAGCCCCTCGAGCCTGTTCTGCCAGACATAGGAACAGGAGGAGGCCATTCAGCCCCTCGAGCCTGTTCTGCCAGACATAGAAACAGGAGGAGGCCATTCAGCCCCTCGAGCCGTTCTGTCAGACATAGAAACAGGAGGAGGCCATTCAGCCCCTCGAGCCTGTTCTGCCAGACATAGAAACAGGAGGAGGCCATTCAGCCCCTCGAGCCTGTTCTGCCAGACATAGAAACAGGAGGAGGCCATTCAGCCCCTCGAGCCTGTTCTGCCAGAGATAGGAACAGGAGGAGGCCATTCAGCCCCTTGAGCCTGTTCCGCCATACATAGGGACAGGAGGAGGCCATTCAGCCCCTCGAGCCTATTCCGCCATTCAATGAGATCTGTGACCTAACTCCATGACGTACTAAAGATGCTGGGATTGTACTGGTTAGAGCAGAGAATGTTAGGGGGAGCGTAACAGAGGCGTTCGGAATTATGAGGGGTTTTGACATAGTAAATAAGGTGGCAACTGTTCCCAGTGATGGGAGGGTCGGTAACCAGAGGGACACAGGTTTACGATAATTAGCGAAAGAGTCAGAGGGGGGGATGAGAATTTAAAAGAAAATTACGCAGCGAGTTGTGATCGGGAGTGCGCTGCCTGAAAGGGCGGTGGGAGCAGATGCAAGAGTAACTTTCAAACGGAGATTGGATAAATACTTGAAAAGGAGAAATTTGCAGGGGGCTGTGGGGCAAGAGCGGGGGGGGAGCGGGGGAAGTGGGACTGATTGGATCGCTCTGTCACAGAGCCGGCACAGAAACGATGGGCCGAACGGCCTCCTCCTGTGCGGGAGGATTCTACGATGATAAATTGGTGTGAAACCCCTTTGTCCGCAGGCGTTTGTGATTCCCGAGGAGGAGGCGGAGTGGGTCGGACTGAGCCTCGAGGAAGCTGTGGAGAAGCAGAGGTTGTTGGAGAAGAAGGTAACGAGGGAAACTCGACTTAAGTCGTCTTTAATCAACCCCCCCCCTCCCCTCCACCCCCGACAACAGCCTCCACTCGTAACTAATCTGGCCCGTGGATCGTATTTATATTTAAACGTGCTGCGGGGAAAGGGCAGGGAGGAGCGGGGCTAATTGGGATCGCTCCTTCACCGAGCCGGCACAGGCACGATGGGCTGAATGGCCTCCTCCTTTGCTGGTCCAGCTTGGATCCAATGCGAAACCGATCGTTTCTATAAAGCATTACCAAACCCGATTTTCCCCCCTTGCAGGGAGCCAAGTTCAGTTCAGGCGCGGCATTGTGACCTGGAGTTTCCGGTGGGAAGGTCGCTGGGAAAGGTCAGTTACATCTAAACGTACGGACAGGTAAAGACCACCTGGGCCATCGAGCGTGTCCCACACCATCGCGATACCTGGTGTATCACAACATAGACACTCTCCACCCTGCCCCAAACCCTGTGATCTTCTGGGAGAGGCAAAAAAAAAAGATATTTTAAAAAAAAAAAACCCCCCAGGCCAATTTGGGGGAAAAAAATCTGGGAAATTCCTCTCCGACCCATCTCAGCGATCGAATCTAGTCCAGGAGATCACTCTGGCCATTAAATTCCCTGCAGCACCTCCCCCTTCTGTAAGAGTTAATCTCCACCGCAGCCAGAAACAAATCCAGCTTTCGCTTGAAGGAGTTCAGTGAGTGCATCCTCCACATGAGAGAGCAGCTTGTTCCAGAGCTCTGCTATTCTCTGGGAAAAGACCCACCTCCTGATAGCTAACCCAGATCTACCTTAGATAACTTAAATCTGTGCCCCCTGGTCCTGCCGAACCGATTTAATTGTAATAAACTATCAGCTGGAACACTGCCTAGTCCCTTCATTATCTTAGAAACCTCAAACCGCAAGTCTGTGCTGCTCTAAGGTAAAGAGTCCCAACTCTTTTAACCTTCAGTTTATTTTAAATAGAAAGACTTGCATTTATATAGCGCCTTTCACGATCACCGGACGTCCCAAAGCACTTTACAGCCAATGAAGTACTTTTTGGAGTGCAGTCACTGTTGTAATGTGGGAAACGCGGCAGCCAATTTGCGCACAGCAAGCTCCCACAAACTTCAGTAACTTGAGCACATAAATCCAGGCCGACACTCCCGGTGCAGTACTGAGGGAGCGCCGTACTGTCGGAGGGGCAGTGCTGAGGGAGCGCCGCGCTGTCGGTGGGGCAGTGCTGAGGGAGCGCCGCATTGTTGGAGCGGCAGTACTGAGGGAGCGCCGCACTGTCGGAGGGGCAGTACTGAGGGAACGTCGCACTGTCGGAGGGGCAGTGCTGAGGGAGCGCCGCACTGTCGGAGGGGCAGTACTGAGGGAACGCCGCACTGTCAGAGGGGCAGTGCTGAGGGAGCGCCGCGCTGTCGGAGGGGCAGTGCTGAGGGAGCGCCGCACTGTCGGAGGGGCAGTACTGAGGGAGCGTCGCACTGTCGGAGGGGCAGTGCTGAGGGAACGCTGCACTGTCGGAGGAGCAGTACTGAGGGAACGCCGCACTGTCGGAGATGCCGTTTTTCAGATGAGACGTTAAACCGAGGCCCCGTCTGCTCTCTCAGGTGGACGTAAAAGATCCCACGGCACTATTTCGAAGAAGAACAGGGGGAGTTCTCCCCGGTGTCCTGGGGCCAATATTTATCCCTCAATCGACAAAACAAAAACAGATTATCTGGGTCATTATCACATTGCTGTTTGTGGGAGCTTGCTGTGCGCAAATGGGCTGCCGCGTTTCCCACAGCATCATCATCATCATAGGCAGTCCCTCGGAATCGAGGAAGACTTGCTTCCACTCCTAAAATGAGTCCTTGGGTGACTGAACAGCCCAATACGAGAACCACAGTCCCTGTCACAGGTGGGACAGACAGTGGTTGAGGGAAGGGGTGGGTGGGACAGGTTTGCCGCACGCTCCTTCCGCTGCCTGCGCTTGGTTTCTGCACGCTCTCGGCGACGGGACGCCCTAAGGTCGTGAAAGGCGCTACAGAAATGCCAGTACTTTCTTCTCTTACCCGATTGCCCGGATAAACGACCCCTGCCGTGAGTGACGTCTGCCAGAGTCTCGGGCAGTGTCTTCGTAACAACCGCCTGGCCAGGCAACCTTGACGCTGTGTCTAAATATTTTTCTTTTAGGATCCGGTGCCGCTGTTCAAGGTTTTCTCCGAGGAGCTAGCCCAACAACTGAGTGCACAGAGACTGTCGGAGCCGGTGATCGTGGAGAAGAAATCGTAACCGATCGAGGACCCCTTTAAGATCTGCAGAGCAGCGCGTTGTGTGAGCAGTGAAAGATCGGTTTTGGGGCAGAATTTACTCCCCGACTCTGACCTATCTCTGTGTGTGTGTGTGTGTGAGGAGCGTGCCCAAGAAACTGCCTCAGAGGGCAAAGGGCAAAGGTCGAAGTGACTTTCTGACCTGAACCAACCAGCCAGAGTAAATGCTGAGTTCTTGTTTTATAAAGTATGTAAGCTGGAGCAATCGCCTTGGGCACAGTGATTGATAATTCCGTTCTTGCCTCCGAATAAGAAGTTGTGGAATGTTTTAATGTGTTGCTGTCTCTCATTGATTGCCCAGCATCCTTCTCGTGGCTCAGTGGGCAGCACTCTCGCCTCGGAGTCAGAAGATCGTGGGTTCGAGTCCCACTCCAGGGACTTGAGCACAAAAATCTCGGCCGACACTCCCAGTGCAGTGCTGAGGGAGCGCCGCACTGTCGGAGGGGCAGTGCTGAGGGAGCGCCGCACTGTCGGAGGGGCAGTGCTGAGGGAGCGCCGCACTGTCGGAGGGGCAGTGCTGAGGGAGCGCCGCACTGTCGGAGGGGCAGTGCTGAGGGAGCGCCGCACTGTCGGAGGGGCAGGTGCTGAGGGAGCGCCGCACTGTCGGAGGGGCAGGTGCTGAGGGAGCGCCGCACTGTCGGAGGGGCAGTGCTGAGGGAGCGCCGCACTGTCGGAGGGGCAGTACGGAGGGAGCGCCACACTGTCGGAGGGGCAGTACTGAGGGAACGCCGCACTGTCAGAGTGGCAGTACTGAGGGAGCGCCGCACTGTCGGAGGTGCCGTCTTTCGGATGAGACGTTAAACCGAGGCCCTATCTGCCTCTCGGGTGGATGTAAAAGATCCCATGGCACTACTCCGAAGAAGAGCAGGGGAGTTCTCCCCGGTGTCCTGGGGCCAATATTTATCCCTCAATCAGCATAACAAAAACAGATTATCTGGGTCATTATCACATTGCTGTTTGTGGGAGCTTGCTGTGCGCAAACTGTCTGCCGCGTTTCCCATATAACAACAGTGACTACACTCCAAAAGTACTTCATTGGCTGTAAAGCGCTTTGAGGCATCCTGAGGCCGTGAACGGCGCTATATAAATGCAAGTCTTCCCGGTGTCCTGGGGCCAATATGTTTCCCTCAACCAACGTCACTAAAGCAGATTATAGTTAATAAAACAAAAAGTTCTCCCCCTCATGTAGCCGGTTCATCAGGGTCCCGTTTCCGAGAGTCATAAGGGTCAGGAAAGGGGATTGACCGGGTGAAAATGATCTAACAGGTGACCTTTATGTCTGGAGGTGGCAGAGAATGTCTCGGTCGCTCCCTCCCGCTGAAACCACTGACTCAGTTCGAGCCGGTGAATGAGGAAGTCTCTGGTTGTGAGTGGGTTCACTCCACACACACACACACACACACACACACACACACACACAGTGACCGCTCGCCCCACACTCCATTTCAAATAATCAAATCGCTTGAGCTCAGAAAGTCAAACAGCAAGGATGATTCCTTATCGATCCGTATCCAGCCTCGGGGGAACCTACTTGCTTCCCGTCCTGTCTCTGAGGGGCTTTATTATTTCTTACATCAGAAATAGGAGCAGGAGTCTGGCCATTCGGCCCCTCGAGCCTGCTCCGCCATTCAGTAAGATTGTGGCTGATCTGATCTTGGCCTCAACCCCACTTCCCCCCCCGCTCCCCACAACCCTTCACTCCCTTATCGCTCAAAAATATGTCTGTCTCCGCCTTAAATATATTCAGTGACCCAGCCCCCACAGCTCTCTGGGGCAGAGAATTCCACAGATTCATGACCCTCTGAGAGAAGAAATTCCTCCTCACCTCCGTTTTAAATGGGCAGCCCCTTATTCTGAGACTACGCCCCCTAGTTCTAGATTCCCCCATCAGTGGAAACAACCTCTCTGCATCTACCTTGTCCAGCCCCCTCAGAATCTTATACGTTTTCAATAAGATCACTGCTCAGTCTTGATGTGGGGGTGCTGATTGCCTTACCTTCGCCCTGTGGGGTCCTTCCCTGCTGCCCATTGTGCCGTATATGTTCTCCATTCTGTACTGGGTCAGATTAGTTTCCCTGGTGCAGGACAGAGAGGATTTCCTGAGCTGATATAAGTTCTACTGCCCCTCAGCGAAGGGCTGTACACAGGGAAAGGTGGCTTATAGACTTCATTGGGGCAACATTCTTGCCTCGTGGATTCGAGTCCCATTCCGGGAATTCAGCGCATAATCCAGGCTGACTCTCCCATGGCAGTGCTGAGGGAACGCCGCACTGTCGGAGGGGCAGTGCTGAGGGAGCGCCACACTGTCGGAGGAGCAGTGCTGAGGGAGCGCCGCACTGTCGGAGGGGCAGTGCTGAGGGAGCGCCACACGGTCGGAGGGGCAGTACTGAGGGAACGCCGCACTGTCGGAGGGGCAGTGCTGAGGGAGCGCCACACGGTCGGAGGGGCAGTACTGAGGGAGCGCCGCACTGTCGGAGGGGCAGTACTGAGGGAGCGCCGCACTGTCGGAGGGGCAGTACTGAGGGAGCGCCGCACTGTCGGAGGGGCAGTACTGAGGGAGCGTCGCACTGTCGGAGGGGCAGTACTGAGGGAGCGCCGCACTGTCGGAGGGGCAGTGCTGAGGGAGCGCCGCTCTGTCGGAGGGGCAGTACTGAGGGAGCGCCGCACTGTCGGAGGGGCAGTACTGAGGGAGCGCCGCACTGTCGGAGGGGCAGTACTGAGGGAGCGCCGCGCTGTCGGAGGGGCAGTGCTGAGGGAGCGCCACACTGTCGGAGGGGCAGTACTGAGGGAACGCCGCACTGTCAGAGTGGCAGTACTGAGGGAGCGCCGCACTGTCGGAGGTGCCGTCTTTCGGATGAGACGTTAAACCGAGGCCCTATCTGCCTCTCGGGTGGATGTAAAAGATCCCATGGCACTACTCCGAAGAAGAGCAGGGGAGTTCTCCCCGGTGTCCTGGGGCCAATATTTATCCCTCAATCAGCATAACAAAAACAGATTATCTGGGTCATTATCACATTGCTGTTTGTGGGAGCTTGCTGTGCGCAAACTGTCTGCCGCGTTTCCCATATAACAACAGTGACTACACTCCAAAAGTACTTCATTGGCTGTAAAGCGCTTTGAGGCATCCTGAGGCCGTGAACGGCGCTATATAAATGCAAGTCTTCCCGGTGTCCTGGGGCCAATATGTTTCCCTCAACCAACGTCACTAAAGCAGATTATAGTTAATAAAACAAAAAGTTCTCCCCCTCATGTAGCCGGTTCATCAGGGTCCCGTTTCCGAGAGTCATAAGGGTCAGGAAAGGGGATTGACCGGGTGAAAATGATCTAACAGGTGACCTTTATGTCTGGAGGTGGCAGAGAATGTCTCGGTCGCTCCCTCCCGCTGAAACCACTGACTCAGTTCGAGCCGGTGAATGAGGAAGTCTCTGGTTGTGAGTGGGTTCACTCCACACACACACACACACACACACACACACACACACACACAGTGACCGCTCGCCCCACACTCCATTTCAAATAATCAAATCGCTTGAGCTCAGAAAGTCAAACAGCAAGGATGATTCCTTATCGATCCGTATCCAGCCTCGGGGGAACCTACTTGCTTCCCGTCCTGTCTCTGAGGGGCTTTATTATTTCTTACATCAGAAATAGGAGCAGGAGTCTGGCCATTCGGCCCCTCGAGCCTGCTCCGCCATTCAGTAAGATTGTGGCTGATCTGATCTTGGCCTCAACCCCACTTCCCCCCCCGCTCCCCACAACCCTTCACTCCCTTATCGCTCAAAAATATGTCTGTCTCCGCCTTAAATATATTCAGTGACCCAGCCCCCACAGCTCTCTGGGGCAGAGAATTCCACAGATTCATGACCCTCTGAGAGAAGAAATTCCTCCTCACCTCCGTTTTAAATGGGCAGCCCCTTATTCTGAGACTACGCCCCCTAGTTCTAGATTCCCCCATCAGTGGAAACAACCTCTCTGCATCTACCTTGTCCAGCCCCCTCAGAATCTTATACGTTTTCAATAAGATCACTGCTCAGTCTTGATGTGGGGGTGCTGATTGCCTTACCTTCGCCCTGTGGGGTCCTTCCCTGCTGCCCATTGTGCCGTATATGTTCTCCATTCTGTACTGGGTCAGATTAGTTTCCCTGGTGCAGGACAGAGAGGATTTCCTGAGCTGATATAAGTTCTACTGCCCCTCAGCGAAGGGCTGTACACAGGGAAAGGTGGCTTATAGACTTCATTGGGGCAACATTCTTGCCTCGTGGATTCGAGTCCCATTCCGGGAATTCAGCGCATAATCCAGGCTGACTCTCCCATGGCAGTGCTGAGGGAACGCCGCACTGTCGGAGGGGCAGTGCTGAGGGAGCGCCACACTGTCGGAGGAGCAGTGCTGAGGGAGCGCCGCACTGTCGGAGGGGCAGTGCTGAGGGAGCGCCACACGGTCGGAGGGGCAGTACTGAGGGAACGCCGCACTGTCGGAGGGGCAGTGCTGAGGGAGCGCCACACGGTCGGAGGGGCAGTACTGAGGGAGCGCCGCACTGTCGGAGGGGCAGTACTGAGGGAGCGCCGCACTGTCGGAGGGGCAGTACTGAGGGAGCGCCGCACTGTCGGAGGGGCAGTACTGAGGGAGCGTCGCACTGTCGGAGGGGCAGTACTGAGGGAGCGCCGCACTGTCGGAGGGGCAGTGCTGAGGGAGCGCCGCTCTGTCGGAGGGGCAGTACTGAGGGAGCGCCGCACTGTCGGAGGGGCAGTACTGAGGGAGCGCCGCACTGTCGGAGGGGCAGTACTGAGGGAGCGCCGCGCTGTCGGAGGGGCAGTGCTGAGGGAGCGCCGCGCTGTCTGAAGGGCGGTGCTGAGGGAGCGCCGCACTGTCGGAGGGGCAGTACTGAGGGAGCGCCGCACTGTCGGAGAATCAGTGCTGAGGGAGCGCCGCACTGTCGGAGGGGCCGTCTTTCGGATGAGACATTAAACCGAGGCCACGTCTGCTCTCTCGGGTGGATGTAAAAGATCCCACAGCCACTATTTCGAAGAAGAGCAGGGGAGTTCTCCCCGGTGTCCTGGGGCCAATATTTATCCCTCAATCAACATCACAAAAAAAACAGATGATCTGGGTCATTATCACATTGCTGTTTGTGGGAGCTTGCTGTGCGCAAATTGGCTGCCGCGTTTCCCACATTACAACAGTGACTACCCTTCAGTAAGGTACTTCATTGGCTGTAAAGCGCTTTGGGATACCCTGAGGCCGTGAAAGATGCTATATAAACGCAAGTCTCTGCATTGTGGGGGAGACTAGAACTAGGGGGCATAGCTTCAGAATAAGATGGTGATGAGGAGGAATTTCTTCTCTCAGAGGGTCGGGAATCTTTGGAATTCTCTACCACAGGGAGCTGTGGAGGCTGGGTCATTGAATATATTTAAGGTGGAGATAGACAGATTTTTGAACGATAAGGGAGTCGAGGGTTATGGGGAGCGGGCGGGGAAGTGGAGCTGAGACCAAGATCAGATCAGCCATGATCTTGTTGAATGGCGGAGCAGGCTCGAGGGGCCGAATGGCCGACTCCTGCTCCTATTTCTTCTGTTCTTTTAAGGGAGACAGATTGAATCGGGCAAAGTGACACTGGTGAGTGGGACTGTCGCAAATATATCTATCTACAATCTTAACAACTTGTCCATAATATAAGAATGCACCCATTTCCTTCCTGTCATGCTTTCGACAGAACTCGAGACATGACATCATCTCTAATGCAAATCTGTGAGAAAGCAGGCGACAGAAACTACCCGAGCTAGCTCCCCTGTGCGAGGACGCCAACCAACTTTTCTTTCGTTTGGCACTAGCAAAGCAAATCAAAAATCAGTGAGGTGCTGCAGGGTCTGATTAGGAGCTCCACAGTCGCACGATGGGGAGGCTTTAATCTTCCCCCTATGGAGAAGGCGGCAGCATCGACTGTGACCGGTTCTGAGGCGATTGCTGGTTGTCCACTGTTTGCGAGGAAGGTTTCATCCTTTGGGTTACACCGTGGGCTCCTCGATCAGGAACCCATTCCACGTGTCGCAGCCCTTCCAAGCATTTCGCCGTCGGTCGTCAAGGCTGAGGGGAGATCGCGACGGTCCAAAATGGCCTTCCCGATTCGAGAGGGGTTGATGGTGGGTTGTTGCCGTCAGCTGGTGTGGCGGCTGCCTTCTCCGGAGACTGCGTATTGGTCTGCGTCGGTGAGGCGGCGTGATGTTTGCAAGCACGGGTGGCCAAACTCAATCCAGCAACGTGCTGGGATTGTAACACCCAGCCTCACAGGCCAGTGGGATTCCTCGCTCCGGTAACATCCACCTCTGAACCGCACGGGCGGTTCTCCGGCAGCCCCTGCTCCGGGAGAGCCAGCGCAAAGTTACTTACCCGCTTTAACAACAGGAAATACACAGCAAATATTGACACACTCCCGGGGGACCCCCTGCAAATACTGACACACTCCCGGGGACACCCTCAAATACTGACACACTCCCGGGGACACCCTGCAAATACTGACACATTCTCGGGGACCCCCTGAAAATACTGACACACTCCCAGGGGACGCCCTCAAATACTGACACACTCCCGGGGGACGCCCTCAAATACTGACACACTCCCGGGGGACGCCCTCAAAAACTGACACACTCCCGGGGGACACCCTCAAATACTGACACACTCCCACACTCCCGGGGGACGCCCTCAAATACTGACACACTCCCGGGGGACGCCCTCAAATACTGACACACTCCCGAGGGACGCCCTCAAATACTGACACACTCCCGGGGGACGCCCTCAAATACTGACACACTCGCGGGGGACGCCCTCAAATACTGACACACTCCCGGGAACGCCCTCAAATACTGACACATTCCCGGGGACGCCCTCAAATACTGACACACTCCCAGGGACGCCCTCAAATACTGACACACTCCCGGGGACGCCCTCAAATACTGACACATTCCCGGGGACGCCCTCAAATACTGACACACTCCCAGGGACGCCCTCAAATACTGACACACTCCCGGGGACGCCCTCAAATACTGACACATTCCCGGGGACCCCCTGCAAATACTGACACACTCCCGGGGACCCCCTGCAAATACTGACACACTCCCGGGGGACGCCCTCAAATACTGACACACTCCCGGGGGATGCCCTCAAATATTGACACACTCCCGGGGACCCCCTGAAAATACTGACACACTCCCGGGGACGTACTCAAATACTGACACATTCCCGGGGACGCCCTCAAATACTGACACACTCCCGGGAACGCCCTCAAATACTGACACATTCCCGGGGACGCCCTCAAATACTGACACACTCCCGGGGGATGCCCTCAAATACTGACACACTCCCGGGGACCCCCTGCAAATACTGACACACTCCCGGGGACGTACTCAAATACTGACACATTCCCGGGGACGCCCTCAAATACTGACACAGTCCCGGGAACGCCCTCAAATACTGACACATTCCCGGGGACGCCCTCAAATACTGACACACTCCCAGGGACGCCCTCAAATACTGACACACTCCCGGGGACGCCCTCAAATACTGACACATTCCCGGGGACGCACTCAAATACTGACACGCTCCCGGGTACGCCCTCAAATACTGACACACACCCGGGGACCCCCTGCAAATACTGACACACTCCCGGGGACCCCCTGCAAATACTGACACACTCCCGGGGGACGCCCTCAAATATTGACACATTCCCGGGGATGCCCTCAAATACTGACATGCTCCCGGGTACGACCTCAAATATTGACACACTCCCGGGGACCCCCTGCAAATATTGACACGCCTGGGGACTCTGTCAAATATTGACATATTCCTGGGGACCCCCTGCAAATATTGATTCGCTCCCGGGGACCCCCTCAAATACTGACATATGCCTGGGGACCCCCTGCAAATATTGACGCACTCCTGGGGACCCCCTGCAAATATTGACGCACTCCTGGGGACCCCCTGCAAATATTGATTCACTCCCGGGGACCCCCTCAAATACTGACACACTCCCGGGGACGCCCTCAAATACTGACACACTCCCGGGGACACCCTCAAATATTGACACATTCCCGGGGATGCCCTCAAATACTGACACACTCCCGGGGACGCCCTCAAATATTGACACATTCCCGGGATGCCCACAAATATTAACACACTCCTGGGAACCTCTTGCAAATATTGACACACTTCTAGGGACTTCCGTCAAATATTGACACACTCCTAGGGACCTCCTGCAAATATTGACACGACTGGGGACTCCGTCAAGTATTGACATATTCCTGGGGACCCTCTGCAAATATTGATTCACTCCCGGGGACCCCCTCAAATACTGACACACGCCCGGGGACCCCCTCAAATACTGACACACGCCCGGGGACCCCCTCAAATACTGACACATGCCCGGGGACACCCTCAAATGACGACACCCTGCCAGAGACCCCCCGCACCTTGCAAAAGATGGTGTCAGCAACTTATTTTAGCAAATCTACTTTGATGATTGCTTTCGTCATAGTACGGACTCGACGGGCCGAATGCCCTCCTGTGCTGTAAGCATTCTGTGATTCTAGTAGCAGCGACGACAGGCAGGCGAGTCGAGCAATTAAAGGGCACTGTACCTCTCTAGAGACTGTCGCAGCTGCCACTGGCCTGAGATGGTGTGTGGGAAGAGGCAGGGTACAAAAAGGGTTCACGTTCGGTATTTGTATGTATCATTTGCAGACTTCCTGACACATTTTGGTAGTCATCTGACTTAACCCATGATATAAATTTCCATTCAATGTCGGGAAAGAGAGATAGAGAGTTGCTCAGGTGACCTTTCAGCTCGACAAGCCGCTGTTTGTGTTTGCGTCAGCTGATCTTCTCGTGACTCCCTACCCGAGGAGAAGAAAGGAAACTTGAGTCGCAACACCCCCTGCCACCCCCCGCTTTGAATGGGGACGGAATCACCAGCGCAAAGTGCTGCAGGGTTGTAGGTGTGCCCTCTAGAGGGAGCCCTGTTCACATCGCAGAGTATCGCATTAGGCGGTAGGTGACTTGCTTCCACACTAAAAAGGGCTGAGTTCCCAGGTGTTCCAATGAAGGACCTAATATTCCAGATCCCGAACTGCATCCTGAAGGGTGGAAGATGCCTGTGGGTGGATTTTTTTAACGTGGGGTGGCCGTTGCACACCAGCCACCACACGGGGCTTGACAGAGTGAGGTCTTGGTCCGGTGGCAAGGGTTAACCAGGACGACTGGAGACCTGCTCTGCTGCACGGACCCAGTGCGCGCACATATCACACAGTGTGGGCTGGACTCATGCTGCCCCTGGGCCCTCACCTCTCCTGGGCCCCGAACCCTCACCTATCCTGGGCCCCGAACCCTCGCATCTCCTGGACCCCGAACCCTTACCTATCCTGGGCCCCGAACCCTCGCATCTCCTGGACCCCGAACCCCCACCTCTCCTGGACCCCGAACCCTCACCTCTCCTGGACCCCGAACCCTCACCTCTCCTGGACCCCGAACCCTCACCTCTCCTAAATCCCAAACCCTCACCTCTCCTGGACCCCGAACTCTCGCCTCCCCTGGACCCCGAACCCGCACCTCCCCTGGACCCCGAACCCTCGCCTCCCCTGGACCCCGAACCCTCGCCTCTCCTGAGCCCTGATCTCTCACTGCTCCTCCGCCCCGATCAAAAATGGAGCAGTCAGAAACAGGACATCAATTAGTCTCCTCTTGGAGACGTCAAATAGCGACACTGTTATTTGAAATATCAAAATATTAAACTCCAGACTAGTTGAAGGTTATTAACGTCGGCAGAAACAAACGGCAACTAACAGAATGAACACGATTCAGTAGGATGTGAATAACAGCAGCAGCAACAGCAGGATCCAATCCCTGCAGTCACTTGTGAACTCGCCGGTGTGTCAGCAGGGTGGGTGACTGAGTGAATCCCTTCCCACACACTCAGAGCAGGTGAGCAGCCTCTCTCCAGTGTGAGCTTGCTGGTGTCTCAGCAGGGGTGGGTGACTGAGTGAATCCCTTCCCACACACTGAGCAAGTGAACGGCCTCTCTCCAGTGTGAGCTTGCTGGTGTGTCAGCAGGGGTGGGTGACTGAGTGAATCCCTTCCCACACACTCCAAGCAGGTGAACGGCATCTCCCCGGTGTGACTGCGTCAAAGAGTTTCCAGCTCAGGTGGGTAATTGAATCCCTTGTCACAGAGACTGACACAGCGGCATGCGTGGGATTGCTAACCTCCTGCGGAGATGCTGGCTCTCCCTGAGGGCAAACCCTCCTTGGGCACTAGGCACCCTCGAGCCTGCACCCCGAGGGCCCATTCATACCGACATAACAACATAAGAAATAGGAGCAGGAGTCGGCCATTCGGCCCCTCGAGCCTGCTCCGCCATTCAATGAGATCATGGCTGATCTGATCTTGGCCTCAGCTCCACTTCCCCGCCCACTCCCCATAACCCTCGACTCCCTTATCGTTCAAAAATCTGTCTATCTCCACCTTAAATATATTCAATGACCCAGCCTCCACAGCTCTCTGGGGAAAAGAATTCCAAAGATTCACGACCCTCTGAGAGAACAAATTCCTCCTCATCATTTTAAATGGGCGACCCCTTATTCTGAAACTATGTCCCCCCTAGTTCTAGATTCCCCCACGAGGGGAAACATCCTCTCTGCATCTACCCTGTCCAGCCCCCTCAGAATCTTATACGTTTCAATAAGATCACACCTCATTCTTCTAAACTCCAATGAGTACAGGCCCAACCTGCTCAACCTTTCCTCATAAGACAACCCCTTCATCTCAGGAATCAACCGAGTGAACCTTCTCTGAACTGTCTCCAATGGAAGTATATCCCTCCTTAAATACGGAGACCAAAACTACCTACATTGCAACAGTGACTACATAAAGAAAACTTGGATTTATATAGCACCTTCCATGTCTCTCCAAAGCGCTTTCCAGCCAATGAAGTACTTTTTGGAGTGTAGTCACTGTTGTAATGTGGGAGAGTACAGTTCAGAAGTACTTAATTGGCTGTTCCAGCCAAGCCTTGATTTTAAAATTCTCATCTTGTCTTCAAATATCCCCATGACCTTACCTTCACACCCCCTCCCCCCTTCCCCCATCTCTGTAACCTCCCAGATCTCTGCGTTCCTCCAATTCTGCCCTCTTGAGCATCCCCCGATTATAATCGCTCCACCATCGGTGGCCGTGCCATCAGCTGCCTGGGTCCCAAGCTCTGGAGCTCCCTCCCTAAACCTCTCTGCCTCTCTACCTCTCTCTCCTCCTTTAAGACGCTCCTTAAAACCAATCTCTTTGACCAAGCTTTTGGTCGCCTGTCCTACTACTTCCTTATTGATAATCACTCCTGTGAAACGCCTCGGGAATGCTTAACTACTTTAAAGGCGCAATATAAACATGTTGTTGTTGTAACGCGCTTTGGGACGTCCTGAGATAGCGAAAGGCACTATAGAAATGCAAGTCTCTCTCTTTATTTTTTTTTTCCGATCTACACATACCTAGTCACACATACCCACCTAGTCACACATACCCCCCTAGTCACACATACCCACCTAGTCACACATACCCCCCTAGTCACACATACCCCCCTAGTCACACATACCCCCCTAGTCACACATACCCCCCTAGTCACACATACCCCCCTAGTCACACATACCCCCCTAGTCACACATACCCCCCTAGTCACACATACCCACCTAGTCACACATACCCCCCTAGTCACACATACCCACCTAGTCACACATACCCCCCTAGTCACACATACCCCCCTAGTCACACATACCCCCCTAGTCACACATACCCACCTAGTCACACATACCCCCCTAGTCACACATACCCCCCTAGTCACACATACCCACCTAGTCACGCATACCCCCCTAGTCACACATACCCCCCATGTCACACATACCCCCCTAGTCACACATACTCCCCTAGTCACACATACCCACCTAGTCACACATACCCCCCTAGTCACACATACCCACCTAGTCACACATACCCCCCTAGTCACACATACCCACCTAGTCACGCATACCCACCTAGTCACACATACCCACCTAGTCACGCATACCCACCTAGACACACATACTCACCTAGTCACACATACTCACCTAGTCACACATACTCACCTAGTCACACATACCCACCTCGTCACACATACCCACCTAGTCACACATACCCCCCTAGTCACACATACCCCCCTAGTCACACATACCCACCTAGTCACGCATACCCCCCTAGTCACACATACCCCCCATGTCACACATACCCCCCTAGTCACACATACTCCCCTAGTCACACATACCCACCTAGTCACACATACCCCCCTAGTCACACATACCCACCTAGTCACACATACCCCCCTAGTCACACATACCCACCTAGTCACGCATACCCACCTAGTCACACATACCCACCTAGTCACGCATACCCACCTAGACACACATACTCACCTAGTCACACATACTCACCTAGTCACACATACTCACCTAGTCACACATACCCACCTCGTCACACATACCCACCTAGTCACACATACCCACCTAGCCACACATACCTACCTACCAACATTCCCGCTAAGCTGCTCGCCAGCTTTTAAAGGGAAGGAACACACAGAAATTTGGGCCGCACAGATACTGTGCGCACAAAAATTAAAGGGAACTTTGCTACCCACCTACACACACACCCCTACACACACACACCCCTACACACACACCCCTACATACACACACCTACACACACACACACAGACATTTACCTTCCTCTAAACACCCACCTACGTACCTGCACAGTGAGTGTTGGCAGGCTGTTGAGCTATGGAGGGCATCGTAGCTGGTGCTATCATCGCACATGCTTTGCACCGACAGCGGTGGCCAGGAGCAGGGAGCCTCCCCTTAGCTCCGGCCAGTCCCCGAGTGCCCCTGCAGCGGAGCACAAACAGGGGGGGGGCCTCTCTAATCTGCGTGTCCCAGTGCCAAACTGGGCAGTGCTTCTACAGACCCCCCAAGCCTCCGCGCGCCCCCCCCACCGCCCCCCGAGCAATCTGCGGAGTCGGTAAACCCCTTGTTGCTGAGTGAAGGTCTCCTGTTGGGGAATGCCCCAGCAGCCAAACGTAATTCCCAGCCGAATAACTCACAATGGTT
This sequence comes from Pristiophorus japonicus, assembly GCF_044704955.1. Classification (NCBI taxonomy): domain Eukaryota; kingdom Metazoa; phylum Chordata; class Chondrichthyes; family Pristiophoridae; genus Pristiophorus; species Pristiophorus japonicus. The sequence continues at coordinate 6,074,045 of NC_092002.1, forward strand.
TCTGAGAAGTGACAAGGCCCTTTAGGAATGAGGAATCGCCCAGATTCCTGCAATTGCTTCTTCAGAGTCCTGCCTGTGTGCTCACACCCACACTAACTGGAAACTGAAATTTCCTCGTTTGTTCATTCCACATGCTTCCCGGCGTCTCAGTGAGTTGAGCTCGTGGCCTCTGAGCCAGAGGGTCGTGGGTTCGAGCCCCCAATCTCAGAGCAAGTAATCCAGGCTGACACTCCCAGTGCAGTGCTGAGGGATCGCCGCACTGTCGGAGGGACAGTGCTGAGGGAGCGCAGCACTGTCGGAGGGGCAGTGCTGAGGGATCGCCGCACTGTCGGAGGGGCAGTGCTGAGGGAGCGCCGCACTGTCGGAGGGTCAGTACTGAGGGAGCGCCGCACTGTCGGAGGGGCAGTACTGAGGGAGCGCCGCACTGTCGGAGGTGCCGTCTTTTGGATGAGACGTTAAACCGTGGCCCTGTCTTACCCTCTCAATGAACATAAAAAATCCCATGGCCATTATTTCGAAGAAGAGCAGGGAAGTTATTCCCAGTGTCCTGTGGCCAATATTTATCACTGAACCAACGTCACCGATTATCTGCTCATTGCCACGTTGCTGTTTGCGGGAGCTTGCTGTGCACAAATTGGCTGCCGCATTTCCCACAGTGACTACACTTCAGCAAGTACTTCATTGGCTGTAAAGCGCTTTGGGACATTCTGAGTTGATGAAAGGCGCTATATAAATGTACCATGACACTCACCCCTCCCTATCTCTGTAATCTCCTCCAGCCCCACAACCCCCCGAGAAGTCTGCGTTCCTCTAATTATGCCCTCTTGAGCATCCCTGATTATAATCGCTCCACCATCGGTGGCCGTGCCTTCTGTTGCCTGGGCCCCAAGCTCTGGAACTCCCTCCCTAAACCTCTCCGCCTCTCTACCTTTCTTTCCTCCTTCGAGACGCTCCTTAAAACCGACCTCTTTGACCCAGCTTTTGGCCACCTGCCCTAATTTCTCCTTATGTTGCTCGGTGTCAAATTTTTTGTCTCCTGTGGAGTGCCTTGGGACGTTAAAGGCGCTATATAAATACAAGTTGTTTTAGAATTTCAAATTCTTTCTTTTCACACAGTTTCTTTCCTGCTGAATTCCTGGAGTTGATGGTGCATTAACTTGCTTCCCGGAATGTGGGCAGCCAGGGGCACATGAGCTATGGCACAATCCTGCAACTGTCTCCACCACACACACACGACCCCCTGCAATCTGAGACACATTATGTAAAGAAAGAGAATGCTGACCAAGCTGTGTCTTGGCAGTGTGTGCGCTGGAGTTTCCCCGTGACCAAAGCCCATTCACTCTGTTGGTGTTACATCATCGCACCCTGCGGACCGACCAATAAAGCCCAGGCAACATCGATACGTGACACGAGGCGACACATACCCGGCAAATCCAACCCGAGCCTTTGCAGGAACCCGGGGATTGTAGGACTTACACACCCCTCACTGTAACACTGATCTACCCCGCACCCCCTCACTGTAACACTGATATACCCCGCACCCCCTCACTGTAATACTAATATACCCCGCACCCCCTCACTGTAACACTCTGATATACCCCACACCCCCTCACTGTAACACTCTGATATACCCCGCACCCCCTCACTATAACACTAATATACCCCGCACCCCCTCACTGTAACACTAATATACCCCGCACCCCCTCACTGTAACACACTGATATACCCCGCACCCCTCACAGTAACACTGATATACTCCACACCCCTTACTGTAACACTGATATATCCCACACCCCTTATTGTAACACCCTGATATACCCCGCACCCCTCACTGTAACACTGATATACTCCACACCCCCTCACTGTAACACTCTGATATACCCCGCACCCCCTCACTGTAACACTGATATACCCCGCACCCCCTCACTGTAACACTGATATACTCCACACCCCTTACTGTAACACTGATATATCCCACACCCCTTATTGTAACACCCTGATATACCCCGCACCCCTCACTGTAACACTGATATACTCCACATTCCTCACTGTAACACTGATATACCCCACACCCCTTATTGTAACACCCTGATATACCCCATACCCCTCACTGTAACACTGATATACCCCACACTCCCTCGCTGTAACACTCTGATATACCCCACACCCCCTCACTGTAACACTCTGATATACCCCACACCCCTCACTGTAACACTCTGATATACCCCGCACCCCTCACTATAACACTGATATACCCCACACCCCTTACTGTAACACCCTGATATACCCCACACCCCTCACTGAAACACTCTGATATCCCCCACACCCCCTAACTGTAAAACTCTGATATACCCTGCACCCCTCAATAGCACACTCTGATACAGCCTAAATTGTCCCTTTACTGTAACACTGAATAAAGTTTCAGATCTGTCCTCCGAGACACTCCCCCCCCCACCCCCCCACCGGCTCGACTTGTGGCTCAGTGCCAATTGTTGGAACGTTCCCTGTGTTTCTCTCCCACAAAAACACATGTGTGTGAATGTAATTGTCACAAATATGTCTTTCTGGATTGTGGCTGACCTCTGCGTTGACTCACCCCATTGTTCCCGACCTCGCACTACACTTTGTTCTGTAATGCAATGTGATAACTATAATCGTTCGACCATGCCGCATTAAACTTGGCAAATGGCTCTTTCGCCATGGCAACCGCGTTTTGGTGCCGTAACATTGCAGACGGCACCAAATCGGCCAGGGTTTTGTGACCTCGAGAATGGACTATTCCAACGCCCTCCATTTTCCACCCTCCATAAACTTGAGCTCACCCAAACTCGACTGCCCATAATTCTAACTCACGGCAAGTCTCGCTCACCCATCACCACCCATCCCCCCCACCCCCCCCCGGCCCTCTGTGCTCGCTGACCTACATTGGCTCCCGGTCCGGCAACACCTCGATTTTTTTATTTCTCATCCTTGTTTTCAAATCCTGCCATGGTCCTCGCCACCCCCCCCCCATCCCCTTACCCTCCCTATCTCTGGAAGCTGATATACCCCTCTCCCGGCCTGGGAGCACCATCGGGGCAGCTTGTGGAGCAGCACGTGCTGGAGCAGGAGAACGACGGCAGTGAAGAGTGACGTCAGCAAGGTCCAGGTCGGTGATTGGAGCGCGGGCAGATACAGCAGGAGCGGCGCGGTCGGGGCGAAGGAGCGGCGAGAGATTGTAGAGGGACGTGATCGGGGCCCGGGAGAGGCGCGAGTTCGGGGCCCGGAAGAGCCGAGGGCCCAGGGGCAGCACGGGCCCAGCCCACACAGCCTAAGGATAAGGGGTAGGCCATTTAGGACCGAGATGAGGAGAAACTTCTTCACTCAGAGAGTTGTTGACCTGTGGAATTCTCTACCACAGAAAGTTGTTGAGGCCAGTTCGTTAGATATATTCAAGAGGGAGTTAGATATGGCCCTTACGGCCAAAGGGATCAACGGGTATGGAGAGAAAGCAGGAAAGGGGTACTGAGGTGAATGATCAGCCATGATCATATTGAATGGTGGTGCAGGCTCGAAGGGCCGAATCGCCTATTTTCTATGTTTCTATGTTTCTATATGTGCACGCACTGGGTCCGTGCAGCAGAGCTGGTCTCCAGTCGTCCTGGTTAACCCTTGCCACTGGACCAAGACCTCGCTCTGTCAAGTCCGTGTGGTGGCTGGTGTGCAACGGTCACCCCACGTTAAAAAAATCCACGCACAGGTATCTTCCACCCTGTCATATATTTAACCATCTTGCAATGACATAGTCATGTAACTGTAACTCATGTACACTGTATCTGTACCCTAGAAATGCACACCCTGACCACAGGGGGAGAACTTGCGGGAGACACTCCTCACCTGGGTTTTCAGGTATAAAAGGGGAGGTCCCACCCAGGGTCAGCACTCCTTGGTCCTGGGAATAAAGGCTAAGGTCACGTAGTGACTGTACATGCCTCGTGTGAGTTTGTAGTAAGGTGCAGGGACACTACATTTGGCGACGAGAAACGGGAATCACCGAACCACGAGGATGGCCACCGGTAGCACAGAGGAACGTTACTGTGTGGGTGAGGACTGGGACGACTTCGTGGAAAGACTCCAGCAGAGCTTTGTCACAAAGGACTGGCTGGGAGCGACAGCGGCTGACAAGCGGAGGGCGCATCTACTGACCAGCTGTGGACCACAGACGTATGCGCTGATGAAAGACCTGCTCGCACCCCAAAAGCCGGCGGACAAGTCCTTTGAAGAGCTCAGCCAGCTGATCAGTGAGCATCTCGAGCCGGCGAGTAGCGTACACATGGCCCGGCACATGGTTCTACACACACCGGCGTCGGGAGGGTCAAATAATCTCGGACTTTGTGGCGGAACTGCGGCGCTTGGCCAGTCTTTGTAAGTTCTCTGCGCCTACACGGGGGAGATGTTAAGGGACTTTTTCATCAAGGGCATTAATCATGCCAGCATTTTCAGGAAGCTCATAAAGATGAAGGACTTGACTTTAGAAGGGGCGGCTTTGATAGCTCAGACCTTTATGGCAGGGGAAGAGGAGACCAAGCTAATTTACGTGCACAGCCCTGGTCCAAACGTGGCGACGGACCAGGGAGTTAACATGGTGAACACGGCTAGGGACCCCGCAGGCAGGCAAGGGCATTTCGAAACCGCCCAGGCAGCAACAGGCTCTAGGGTGGGCCTGCAACAGGGACAATGGAAAGGGGATCGGCAATTCACACCATCTCGAGGAACAATGCGTCCCGCGATGGGACCATTAACACCCACCATCAGAGCGCTTAGAAACAACCAAATGAGCAATCAGAGAGGAATGCTGGTAACAGTCCCTTTGTTAACAGCAATCTTAATCTCGGCTCATGCTGTAGATGCGGGGGTAGACTCACTGCAAGAAGTTGCAGGTTCCAGCAATATTCCAGCAATTTGTAATGTGAGTGGACACTTGGCCAGGATGTGCAAAAAGGCAGTAGCAAGGCTAATCTGTGAGACAGAGAACCAGACGAAGGGTCTGCAATGCAGGATGAGGCCTGGGGTAAAGCCATGGATGCTGAAGTTCAGCGGGTTCATGTGGCTGACGTCCACAGCTCATACACTAAAACGCCACCCATGATGATGCAAGTCTTACTGAATGGCATCCCGGTGCACATGGAGCTGGATACGGGAGCTAGCCAGTCACTCATGAGCGCCCAACAATTTGAGAGACTATGGCCACACAGAGCTAGCAGGCCCAAACTGGAACGCATTGAGACACAGCTACGGACGTACACCAAAGAGATCGTCCCAGTGCTGGGCAGTGCAAACTTGGTGGTAACACATAATGGATCACAGAACCGGCTGCCACTCGTTCCGGGAAATGGCCCCGTGCTCTTGGGGAGGAGCTGGCTAGCTGAGATGAATTGGAAATGGGGGGGATGTGCACACCATTTCATCCGTGGAGCGAAGTTCATGCTCACAGGTACTGCAAAAATTCGGGTCACTGTTTCAACCTGGTGTCGGAACGTTCAAGGGCACCAAAGTAGTGATACGCATCACTCCGGACGCCAGACCAGTGCACCACAAAGCCAGAGCGATGCCGTACGTGATGCGTGAGAAAATTGAATGTGAACTGGACAGGCTGCTCAGAGAGGGCATAATTTCGGCCGTTGAATTCAGCGTCTGGGCAAGTCCCATCATTTCTGTCCTTAAAGCTGATGGCTCGGTCAGGATTTGTAGCGACTACAAAGCCACCATCAACCGAGTGTCGCTGCAAGACCAATACCCGCTCCCGAGAGCGGAGGACCTTTTTGCCACGCTGGCAGGTGGCAAGCTGTTCACGAAGTTGGACCTCACTTCGGCCTACATGACTCAGGCACTGGCTGAAGAATCCAAGCTTCTGACCACCATCACGACGCACAAGGGATTATTGGTCTACAACAGGTGTGCGTTTGGCATTCGTTCGGCGGCAGCCATCTTTCAGCGAAACATGGAAAGCTTGCTCAAATCCATTCCTGGAACGATCATATTCCAAGATGACATTCTCATAACGGGTCGAGACACCGAAGAACACCTCCACAACCTGGAGGAGGTGCTACGCCGATTGGACCGGGTAGGCTTGCGGCTGAAAAAGGCCAAGTGTGTGTTCCTGGCCCCAGAGGTCGGGTTTTTGGGCAGGAGGGTTGCCGCAGACGTTTTCCGGCCCACTGAATCAAAAGCGGAGGCAATCCGCCGGGCACCCAGGCCCGGCAACATGTCGGAGTTGCGATCGTTCCTGGGACTTTTGATCTATTTTGGGAACTTTCTGCCGAACTTAAGCATAGAAACATAGAAACATAGAAAATAGGTGCAGGAGTAGGCCATTTGGCCCTTCGAGCCTGCACCTCCATTCAATGAGTTCATGGCTGAACATGCAACTTCAGTACCCCATTCCTGCTTTCTCGCCATACCCCTTGATCCCCCGAGTAGTAAGGACTACATCTAACTTCTTTTTGAATATATTTAGTGAATTGGCCTCAACAACTTTCTGTGGTAGAGAATTCCACAGGTTCACCACTCTCTGGGTGAAGAAGTTTCTCCTCATCTCGGTCCTAAATGGCTTACCCCTTATCCTTAGGCTGTGACCCCTGGTTCTGGACTTCCCCAACATTGGGAACATTCTTCCTGCATCTAACCTGTCTAAGCCTGTCAGAATTTTAAACGTTTCTATGAGATCCCCTCTCATTCTTCTGAACTCCAGTGAATACAGGCCCAGTTGATCCAGTCTTTCTTGATATGTCAGTCCCGCCATCCCGGGAATCAGTCTGGTGAACCTTCGCTGCACTCCCTCAATAGCAAGAATGTCCTTCCTCAAGTTAGGAGACCAAAACTGTACACAATACTCCAGGTGTGGCCTCACCAAGGCCCTGTACAACTGTAGTAACACCTCCCTGCCCCTGTACTCAAATCCCCTCGCTATGAAGGCCAACATGCCATTCGCTTTCTTAACCGCCTGCTGTACCTGCATGCCAACCTTCAATGACTGATGTACCATGACACCCAGGTCTCATTGCACCTCCCCTTTTCCTAATCTGTCACCATTCAGATAATAGTCTGTCTCTCTGTTTTTACCACCAAAGTGGATAACCTCACATTTATCCACATTATACTTCATCTGCCATGCATTTGCCCACTCACCTAACTTATCCAAGTCACTCTGCAGCCTCATAGCATCCTCCTCGCAGCTCACACTGCCACCCAACTTAGTGTCATCCGCAAATTTGGAGATACTACATTTAATCCCCTCGTCTAAATCAATCATGTACAGTGTAAACAGCTGGGGCCCCAGCACAGAACCTTGCGGTACCCCACTAGTCACTGCCTGCCATTCTGAAAAGTACCCATTTACTCCTACTCTTTGCTTCCTGTCTGCCAAGCAGTTCTCAATCCATGTCAGCACACTACCCCCAATCCCATGCACATTGTTGGAGCCGTTACACATGCTCCTCCGTAAAGGTTGTGAATGGTTTTGGGGGGACTGTCAAGAACAGGCTTTCAATAAGACGAGGAACCTGCTGTGTGTTCCAAGAAACTGTTGACTTTGTATGACCCTTGTAAAAAACTGGTTTTAACATGTGATGCGTCATCCTGCGGGTTGGGTGTGTGTTGCAGCAGGGTAACAATGACGGCTGACTCCAACCTGTGAATTACGCCTCCAGGTCGCTCTCCCAGGCAGAGCGAGAAGGAAGCACTCGCATGTGTTTACGGTGTGAAAAAGATGCACCAGTACCTTTTTGGTAGACAGTTCGAGCTAGAGATGGACCACAAGCCGTTAACATCCTTGTTGTCCGACAGCAAGGCTGTCAACGCCAATGCGTCAGCTCGCATACAACGCTGGGCCCTCACGCTGGCTGTGTATGACTACACCATACGGCACCAGCCAGGCACCGAAAATTGCGCTGACGCGCTTAGCAGGCTCCCACTGGCCACCACCGAGGGGGCGTCGGAGCAGAGTGCCGAGATGGTCATGGCTGTTGAGGCTTTTGACACTGCAGGCTCCCCCATCACAGCCCGCCAGATCAAACTCTGGACCAACAGGGACCCCCTCCTGTCCATGATAAAGAAATGTGTCCTGACTGGGGATTGGGCGCCCGCACACAGGGCGTGCCCCGAGGAAGTCAAGCCGTTTCAGAGACGGATGGATGAGCTCTCCATCCAAGCCGACTGCCTGTTATGGGGCAGCTGGGTAGTCATGCCCCAGAAAGGAAGGGAAGCGTTCATCAGGGAACTCCACAGCGAGCACCCTGGCATCGTGTTAATGAAGGCCATTGCCCGGTCACATGTATGGTGGCCGGGGATTGACTCAGACCTGGAACACTGGGTTCGCAGGTGCACGACTTGTGCCCAGCTGGGCAATGCCCTCAGGGAGGCCCCACTCAGCCCGTGGCCCTGGCCCACCAGACCATGGTCACGTATTCACGTAGATTATGCGGGCCCGTTCATGGGGAAAATGTTCCTGATCGTTGTCGATGCGTACATGAAGTGGATTGAGTGCGTCATATTGAACTCGTGCACGACATCCATCACCGTGGAGAGTCTGCGTATGGTTTTCGCGACCCATGGCTTGCCGGTCATAGAAACATAGAAAATAGGTGCAGGAGTAGGCCATCCAGCCCTTTGAGTCTGCACCACCATTCAATAAGATCATGGCTGATCATTCCTTCAGTACCCCGTTCCTGCTTTCTCTCCATACCCCTTGATCCCTTTAGCCGTAAGGGCCACATCTAACTCCCTTCTGAATATATCCAATGAACTGGCATCAACAACTCTCTGCGGCAGGGAATTCCACAGGTTAACAACTCTCTGAGTGAAGAAGTTCCTCCTCATCTCAGTCCTAAATGGCTTACCCCTTATTCTAAGACTATGTCCCCTGGTTCTGGACTTCCCCAACATCGGGAACATTCTTCCTGCATCTAACCTGTCCAGTCCCGTCAGAATTTTATATGTTTCTATGAGATCCCCTCTCATCCTTCTAAACTTCAGTGAATACAGGCCCAGTCGATCCAGTCTCTCCTCATATGTCAGTCCTGCCATCCCAGGAATCAGTCTGGTGAACCTCCGCTGCACTCCCTCAATAGCAAGAACGTCCTTCCTCAGATTAGGAGACCAAAACTGTACACAATATTCCAGGTGAGGCCTCAGCAAGGCCCTGTACAACTGCAGTAAGACCTCCCTGCTCCTATATTCAAATCCCCTTGCTATGAAGGCCAACATGCCATTTACCTTCTTCACCGCCTGCTGTACTTGAATGCCAACCTTCAATGACTGATGAATCATGACACCCAGGTCTCGCTGCACCTCCCCTTTTCCGAATCTGCCGCTATTCAGATAATATTCTGCCTTCGTGTTTTTGCCCCCAAAGTGGATAACCTCACATTTATCCACATTATACTGCATCTGCCATGCATTTGCCCACTTGCCTAACCTGTCCAAGTCACCCTGCACTTAGCGTCCTCCTCACAGCTCACACCGCCATCTAGTTTAGTGTCATCTGCAAACTTGGAGATATTACACTCAATTCCATCATCCAAATCATTAATGTATATTGTAAAGAGCTGGGGTCCCAGCACTGAGCCCTGCGGCACCCCACTAGTCACTGCCTGCCATTCTGAAAAGGACCCGTTAATCCCGACTTTCTGCTTCCTGTCTGCCAACCAGTTCTCTATCCACGTCAGTACATTACCCTCAATACCATGTACTTTGATTTTGCACAACAATCTCTTGTGTGAGATCTTGTCAAAAGCCTTTTGAAAGTCCAAATACACCACATCCACTGATTCTCCCCTGTCCACTCTACTAGTTACATCTTCAAAAAATTCCAGAAGATTTGTCAAGCATGATTTCCCCTTCATAAATCCATGCTGTCTTGGACCAATCCTATCACTGCTTTCCAAATGTGCTGCTATTTCATCCTTAATGATTGATGCCAACATTTTCCCCACTGATGTCAGGCTAACTGGTCTATAATTACCTGTTCTCTCCCTCCTTTTTTAAAAAGTGGTGTTACATTAGCAACCCTGCAGTCCATAGGAACTGATCCATAGTCGATAGACTGTTGGAAAATGATCACCAATGCATCCACTATTTCTCGGGCCATTTCCTTAAGCACTCTGGGATGTAGACTATCCCCGGGGATTTATCAGCCTTCAATCCCATCAATTTCCCGAACACAATTTCCCGCCTGATAAGGATATCCTTCAGTTCCTCCTTCTCACTAGACCTTCGGACCCCGAGTACATCTGGAAGGTTATTTGTGTCTTCCTTTGTGAAGACAGAACCAAAGCACTTGTTCAATTGGTCTGCCATTTCTTTGTTCCCCATTATAAATTCACCCGAATCTGACTGCAAGGGACCAACGTTTGTCTTCACTAATCTTTTTCTCTTCACATATCTATAGAAGCTTTTGCAGTCATTTTTTATGTTTCCGGCAAGCTTCCTCTCGTACTCCTTCCCCCTTTGTCGTCCTCTGCTGTATTCTAAATTTCTCCCAATCCTCCAGCTTGCTACTTTTTCTGGCTAATTTGTATGCCTCTTCCTTGGATTTAACACTATCCTTAATTTCCCTTGTTAGCCACGGTTGAGCCACCTTCCCCGTTTTATTTTTACTCCAGACATGGATGTACAATTGTTGAAGTTTGTCCATGTGATCTTTAAAGGTTTGCCATTGCCTATCCACCGTCAACCCTTTAAGTATCATTTGCCAGTCTAATCTAGCCAATTCGCGCCTCATACCATCAAAGTTACCTTTCCTTAAGTTCAGGACCCTAGTTTCTGAATTAACTTTGTCACTCTCCATCTTAATAAAGAATTCTACCATATTATGGTCACTCTTCCCCAAGGGGTCTCGCACAACAAGATTTCTAATTAGTCTCTTCTCATTACACATCACCCAGTCTAGGATGGCCAGCTCTCTGGTTGGTTCCTCGACATATTGGTCTAGAAAACCATCCCTAATACACTCCAGGAAATCCTTCTTCACCGCATTGCTACCAGTTTGGTTAGCCCAATTAATATGTAGATTAAAGTCGCCCATGATTACTGCTGTACCTTTATTGCACACATCCCTTATTTCTTGTTTGATGCTGTCCCCAACCTCACTACTACTATTTGGCCTGTACACAACTCACACTAGAGTTTTCTGCCCTTTGGCATTCCACAGCTCCACCCATACCAATTCCACATCATCCAAGCTAATGTCCTTCCTTACAATTGCATTAATTTCCTCTTTAACCAGCAATGCCACCCCGCCTTCTTTTCCTTTCTGCCTATCCTTCCTAAATGTTGAATGCCCCTGGATGTTGAGTTCCCAGCCTTGGTCACCCTGGAGCCATGTCTCCGTGATGCCAATCACATCATATCCGTTAACTACTGTCTGCGCAGTTAATTTGTCCACCTTATTCCGAATACTCCTCGCATTGAGGCACAGAGCCTTCAGGCTTGTCTTTTTAACATACTTTGACCCTTTAGAATTCTGCTGTAAAGTGGCCCTTTTTGTTTTTTGCCTTGGGTTTCTCTGCCCTCCACTTTTACTATTCTCCTTTCTACCTTTTGCTTCTGTCTCCATTTTATTCCCTTCTGTCTCCCTGCATAGGTTCCTATCCCCCGCCATATTAGTTTAACCCCTCCCCAACAGCACTAGCAAACACTCTCCCCTAGGACATTGGTTCCGGTCCTGCCCAGGTTTAGACCGTCCAGTTTGTACTGATCCCACCTCCCCCAGAACCGGTTCCAATGTCCCAGGAATTTGAATCCCTCCCTTCTGCACCACTGCTCAAGCCACGTATTCATCTGCGCTATCCTGCGATTCCTACTCTGACTAGCACGTGGCACTGGTAGCAATCCTGAGATTACTACTTTTGAGGTCCTACTTTTTAATTTAACTCCAAGCCCCTTAAATTCGTCTTGTAGGACCTTATCCCGTTTTTTACCTATATCGTTGGTACCTATAAGCACCACGACAACTGGCTGTTCTCCCTCCCTTTTCAGAAGGTCCTGCACCCGCTCCGAGACATCCTTGACCCTTGCACCAGGGAGGCAACATACCATCCTGGAGTCTCAGTTGCGGCCGCAGAAACGCCTATCTATTCCCCTTATAATTGAATCCCCTATCACTATCGCTCTCCCACTCTTTTTCCTGCCCTCCTGTGCAACAGAGCCAGCCACGGTGCCATGAACTTGGCTGCTGCTGCCCTCCCCTGATGAGTCATCCCCCCCAACAGTACCCAAAGCGGTGTATCTGTTTTGCAGGGGGATGACCGCAGGGGACCCCTGCACTACCTTCCTTGCACTGCCCTTCCTGCTGGTCACCCATCCCCTATCTGGCTGTGTACCCTTTACCTGCGGTAAGACCAACTCACTAAATGTGCTATTCACGTCATTCTCAGCATCGTGGATGCTCCAGAGTGAATCCAGCCTCAGCTCCAGTTCCGCAACGCGGTTCGTCAGGAGCTGGAGGCGGATATACTTCCTGCACATGTAGTCATCAGGGACACCGGAAGCGTCCCTGAGTTCCCACATAGTACAGGAGGAGCATAACACGTGTCCGAGCTCTCCTGCCATGACTTAACCCTTAGATTAACTTAATTTGGCAACAACAATGTTAAACGGTTACTTACTGATAAAGAAAGAAAAAGAAAAACTACTTACCAATCACCAGCCAATCGCTTACCCCCTTGGCTGTGACATCACCTTTCAATTTCTTTCGACTTCTTTTTGCCTTCTCCCTGCAGCTGCACAAGCCCCGCCTCCCATCGACTCCCCTGGTCAGCGACAATGGCCCGTGTTTCACCAGCCATGAATTCCAGGAGTTTATGTTGGGCAATGGTATCAAACACGTCCGGACAGCGCCGTTCAAGCCGGCTTCCAATGGCCAGGCGGAACGTGCGGTCCAAGTCATAAAACAGGGCATGCTATGCATCCAAAGACCCTCCCTTCAGTACCGCCTATCGCGCCTCCTGCTGGCCCACAGGTCCCGCCCACACTCGCTCACGGGAGTCCCGCCAGCGGAACTCCTCATGAAACGCACGCTCAAGACACGGCTGTCCCTCATTCACCCAGCCCGGGCAGACATTGTTGAGGGCAAGCGCCAGTCCCAAACCGAGCTCCATGATCGAAACTCAAGGGGGAGGTGTATAGAAATAGATCACCCGGTATTTGTTCTTAACCATGCTTTGGGACCCGAGCGGCTTGAGGGCACGTGATTGGCAAAGAAGGAAATAGAGTCATGGTGGTCCGACTAAACTATGGGCAGATATGCCGCAAACACTTGGACCAAGTGAAGAAAAGGTTCAGCATAGACACGGAGGAACCTGAAGAAGAGCATGAGATGTCACCCACACCACTGCCAGTGGACGAGCAACAAGGACAGTCCTCAGCATGCACAGTCCCTGCGGCCAGCCCGGACAGGCCGGAACCACCTCAGGTGACAGAGACACATGCCGAGGCTCAGCCTCCAGAGCCACAACTGCGGCGCTCCACGAGAGAGCGCCGACCACCCGACAGACTTAACCTCTGAAACAAAAAGACTTAAGAGGGGAGGTGATGTCATGTATTTAACCATCTTGCAATGACATAGTCATGTCACTGTAACTCATGTACACTGTACCTGTACCCTAGAAATGCACACCCTGACCACAGGGGGTGAACTTGCGGGAGACACTCCTCACCTGGGTTTCCAGGTATAAAAGGGGAGGTCCCACCCAGGGTCAGCACTCCTTGGTCCTGGCAATAAAGGTGACGGTCACAGAGTGACCGTGTCTGATATATCCATGCCTCGTGTGAGTTTGTAGTAAGGTGCGGGGACACTACACACTCTTCAGGATTTAGTTCGGGACCTGGGATCAAGGGGTATGGAGAGAAAGCAGGAATGGGGTACTGAAGTTGCATGATCAGCTATGATCATATTGAATGGTGGTGCAGGCTCGAAGGGCCGAATGGCCTACTCCTGCACCTGTTTTCTATGTTTCTATTAGGTCCCTTCATTGAAACACCTGTGAACATCTTGGCGTGGAAGCAAGTCATCCTCGACTTGAGGGACTGCCTACGGTGATGATGAATCTCCTCCAGCCATACAACCTTCCGAGATCTCTGCACTCGTCCAATTCTGGCCTCTTACGCATCCCCCGATTTTCCATCGCTCCACCATCGGTGGCCGTGCCTTCTGTAGCCTGGGCACCCAAGCTCTGGAACCCCCTCCCTAAACCTCTCCACCTCTTTCCTCCTTTAAGACGCTCCTTCAAACCGACCTCTTTGACCAAGCTTTTGTTCGCCTGCCCTAATATCACTTTGTGTGGCTCAGTTTCAAATTCTGTTTGATAATTGCTCCTGTGAAGCGCCATGGGGCTTTTTGCAACATGAATGCAAGCTATTGTTGCTCAGGACTTGCCACAGTGCCAGTGGTATGTAAGTTCCTCGTACCATCGGCCACCTTGGGGCTTGAAGCCAAACGGATTACATAAGTTTTATTACTGCAAGGAAATATTTTTTTTAAAGTCTGCATTCACATAGCAGCTTATCACATCTGAGCAAAGGCCTCAAGGAGATATTCACATAGAGCAAAGATACTGTGGAAACATAGAAACATAGAAAATAGGTGCAGGAGCAGGCCATTCGGCCCTTCGAGCCTGCACCACCGTTCAGTATGATCATGGCTGATCATGCAACTTTAATACCCCATTCCCGCTTTCTCTCCATACCCCTTGAACCCTTTAGCCGTAAATGCAACTCTAAACGGTTGTTGTTTTTGGGATCTTGCTGTGCATGTGGTGGCGTGCTGCAGCAATAGCTGCACTGCAGAAGCTATTCACTGCTTTATTAAAGCCCTCGTGGGGTTGGTGAGGGGTTAACCAAATGCACGTCCTTTCCAATTGTGCTGGGCTTCTTTTTATCCAATTGATTTTGGGAGGTGCTGAAGGGGCATTACGTAAACGCTTCTGTAAATATAAACGTGTTTTCTTTTCACTGGAAATGGTGTCATGACCTGGGAATGTTAATGGAAGAAGGTCGACTGTGCGGAATTTCCCTGGCCCTGGGCCAAGCAAAAAAAACCAAACAGGGATAGATGAGATCACCAGCGCGTTGCGGTGCCAAAATACACTGGCCGACAGATGTGAAGAGGCTATGGGAGCGGGGGGGCGGAGGTGGGGGGGCGCTTAATCAGTTCTGAAAGAGCTCTCACAGTTCCTCCGAGCCGGGCGCTAAAACGCAGGGCTTCCTCGGCCTGTGCAAAGGGGTGGAGTTGTGTCAGAGGGTCAGAGGGTCTGAAACCAGGGGCTGTATCGAGGGAGCAGGAGAATCAGTAAACCTGTGGCGGCTGCAATCTGGATTTGCTCCACGGAATTGACCCTGATATCTTTAAACCTCATCGCCCTTTGGTTGGATCTCGCTACTCAAACACGGAGTTGAAGGGAAATTCCACTTTTTTATGGGAGTAACATAAGGAGATTGTGATATTGCTATCACTGTTACCCCACACTGCCCCCACTTCCTTCCCCCTGGATTCTAGTGATAGCCAGTTGCAACTTCAAACGTAAATTGAACGCAAAATTCTAGGCTGACACTCCCAGTGCAGGACTGAGGGAGTGCCGCACTGTCGGAGGGGCAGTGCTGAGGGAGCGCCGCACTATCGGAGGGGCAGTGCTGAGGGAGCGCCGCACTGTCGGAGGGGCAGTGCTGAGGGAGCGCCGCACTGTCGGAGGGGCAGTGCTGAGGGAGCGCCGCACTGTCGGAGGGGCAGGACTGAGGGAGTGCCGCACTGTCGGAGGGGCAGTGCTGAGGGAGCGCCGCACTGTCGGAGGGGCAGTGCTGAGGGAGCGCCGCACTGTCGGAGGGGCAGTGCTGAGGGAGCGCCGCACTGTCGGAGGGGCAGTGCTGAGGGAGCGCCGCACTGTCGGAGGGGCAGTGCTGAGGGAGCGCCGCACTGTCGGAGGGGCAGTGCTGAGGGAGCGCCGCACTGTCGGAGGGGCAGTGCTGAGGGAGCGCCGCACTGTCGGAGGGGCAGTGCTGAGGGAGCGCCGCACTGTCGGAGGGGCAGTGCTGAGGGAGCGCCGCACTGTCGGAGGGGCAGTGCTGAGGGAGCGCCGCACTGTCGGAGATGCCGTCTTTCAGATGAGACGTTAAACCGAGGCCCCGTCTGCCCTCTCAGGTGGACGTAAAAGATCCCATGGCACTATTTCGAAGAAGAGCAGGGGGAGTTCTCCCCGGTGTCATGGGGCCAATATTTATCCCTCAATCAACATCACAAAAACAGATGATCTGGGTCATTATCACATTGCTGTGTGTGGGAGCTTGCTGTGCGCAAATTGGCTGCTGCGTTTCCCACATTACAACAGTGACCACACTCCAAAAGTACTTCATTGGCTGTAAAGCACTTTAAGATGCTCTGAGTTCGTGAAAGGCGCTATAGAAATGCAAGTCTTTCTCATTGAGTAAAAATTCCAGGACAGATCCATTTTAATTTTTATTATTGTTATACTTTCCCACAATTGGTCTGGATAAGGAAGGTCTTGCAGCTCATTTAATCCCATCCTCCCAGACTTGCCGACCTTCCGACCTCCCCCATTACAGCATCGCGTTTGTTTCTTCAATGGATCCGTTGTCCTAACCTCAGCCATTCTCTCTCCAGATGTTGGTAACCCTCTGTGTTCGGGAATACTTCCAGATGTACTGGATGGGGCCCAGGCTCTCTGGAGTTTTGAAGAATGAGAGGTGATCTCATCGAAACATATAAGATTCTAAGGGGGATTGACAGGGTAGATGCAGGGAGGATGTTTCCCCCGGGCTGGGAGTCTAGAACCAGGGGTCACAGTCTCAGGATAAGGGGTCGGCCATTTAGGATTGAGATGAGGAGGAATTTCTTCACTCAGAGGGTGGTGAATCTTTGGAATTCTCTGCCCCAGAGGGCTGTGGAGGCCCAGTCGTTGAGTCTATTTAAGGCTGAGATAGACTTTTGGACTTGAGGGCAAACGAGGGATATGGGGATCGGGCGGGAAAGTGGAGTTGAGGTCGATGATCAGCCATGATCTCATTGAATGGCGGAGCAGGGCTCGATGGGCCGAATGGCCGACTCATGCTCTTATTTCTTATGTTCTTGCCAGTGATGCCCACATCCCGGAACACATTTTTTTTAAAGCCTGAGCCACCTTGTTCAGATGCCTGCCTGAAAGTTTGAGAGTTACGTTCTGTGTCCCATTAAATATCTTATTTATCGGCCTTCAATCCCATCAATTTCCCCAACACAATTTCCCGACTAATAAGGATTTCCCTCAGTTCCTCCTTCTCATGAGACCCTCTGACCCCTTTTATATCCAGAAGGTTGTTTGTGTCCTCCTTAGTGAATACCGAACCAAAGTACTTGTTCAATTGGTCTGCCATTTCTTTGTTCCCCGTTATGACTTCCCCTGATTCTGACTGCAGGGGACCTACGTTTGTTTTTACTAACCTTTTTCTCTTTACATATGTATAGAAGCTTTTGCAGTCCGTCTTAACGTTCCCTGCAAGCTTCCTCTCGTACTCTATTTTCCCTGCCCTAATCAAACTGAGGGAGCGCCGCACTGTCGGAGGTGACGTCTTTCGGGTGAGACATTAAACCGAGGCCCCGTCTGCTCTCTCAGGTGGATGTAAAAGATCCCACGGCCACTATTTCGAAGAAGAGCAGAGGAGTTCACCCCGGTGTCCTGGGGCCAATATTTATTCCTGAACCTACGCCTAAAGGATTAACTGATCATTCTCAGATTGCTGTTTGTGCGAGCTTGCTGTGCGCAAATTGACTGCCGCGCTTCCTAAGAGAGAGCACGAGAAATTCTTGGCCAGTAAAATGAAGGAAAACCCTGAGATGTTCTATAAATATATTAAGAGTAAGTCGGTAGCTAAAGAAAGGGTAGGGCCTATTAGAGACCATGAGGGTAATCTTTGTGTGGAGGCAGAAGATGTTGGGAGGGTTCTGAACGAATACTTTGCATCTGTTTTCACAAAGGAAAGGGGCAATGCAGATACTGCTATCGAGGAGGAGTGTGATATTCTGGATTAAATAAATATAGTGAGAGAGGAAGTATTAAGGGGTTTAGCAGTTTTGAAAGTAGCTAAGTCCCCAGGCCCAGATGAAATGCATCCCAGGCTGTTGAGCGAAGTAAAGGAGGAAATAGCAGAGGCCTTGACCATCATTTTCCAGTCCTCTTTGGATCTGGGCATGGTGCCAGAGGATTGGAGGACTGCTAATGTAGTACCCTTGTTGAAGAAGGGAGAAAGGGATAGGCCAAGTAATTACAGGTCTGTCAGCCTAACCTCAGTGGTGGGAAAATTATTGGAAAAAATTCTGAAAGACAGGATAAATCTGCATTTGGAAAGGCAAGGATTAATTAGGGACAGTCAGCACGGATTTGTTAAGGGAAGATCGTGTCTGACTAACCTGATTGAATTTTTTGAGGAGGTAACTAAGAGGGTCGATGAGGGTAGTGCATACGATGTAGTATATATGGACTTTAGCAAAGCTTTTGATAAGGTCCCACATGGTAGACTGGTCATGAAGGTTAAAGCCCATGGGATACAGGGCAAAGTGGCAAGTTGGGTCCAAAATTGGTTTGGAGTTAGGAAGCAAAGGGTAATGGTTGATGGATGATTTTGTGACTGGAAGGATGTTTCCAGTGGGGTTCCGCAGTGCTCAGTACTGGGTCCCTTGCTTTTTGTGGTATATATCAACGATTTAGATTTGAATATAGGGAGTATGATTAAGAAGTTTGCAGACAACACTATAATTGGCTGTGGTTGATAATGAAGAGGAAAGTCATGGGCTGCAGGAGGATATCAATCTACTGGTCAGGTGGGCAGAGCAGTGGCAAATGGAATTTAATTCAGAGAAGTGTGAGGTGATGCACTTTGGGAGGGCTAATAAGGAAAGGGTATACACATTAAGCGGTAGGCCACTTAATAGTGTAGATGAACAAAGGGACCTTGGAGTGCTTGTCCACAGATCCCTGAAAGTAGCAGGCCAGGTGGATAAGGTGGTTAAGAAGGCATACGGAATGCTTGCCTTTATTGGCCGAGGCATAGTATATAAGGGAGGTTATGCTTTAATTGTATAATACTTTGGTTAGGCCACAGCTGGAGTAGCACGTGCAGTTCTGGTCGCAGTATTACAGGAAGGACATGATTGCACTAGAGAGGGTGCAGAGGAGATTTACTAGGATGCTGCCTGGAATGGAGAATCTTAGTTATGAAGACAGATTGGATAGGCTGGGTTTGTTCTCATTGGAACAGAGGAGGTTGAGAGGAGACCTCATTGAGGTGTACAAAATATTGAGGGGCCTGGACGTAGTGGATAGTAAGGTTCCATTTCCATTAATGGAGCGACCTTTTATGAGAGGGCATAGTTTTAAGGTGGTTAGTGGAAGACTTAGAGGGGGTTTGAGGTGGGGCTTCTTTACGCAGAGGGTTGTGGGGATCTGGAACTCGCTGCCTGGAAGAGTGGTGGATGCAGAAACCCTCACCACATTTAAGAGCTGGTTGGATGGGCACTTAAAGTGCCGTAACCTGCAGGGTTACAGACCTAGAGCTGGTAATTGGGATTAGACTGGATGACCTATTGTTGGATAGAGCAGATATAATGGTAAGTACCGCAGGGAATCGAATACGGCCAGGGTGACCACCTGGACTAGTTTCGATCGCCTCGATGGGTCGGAGAGGAATTTTCCCAGATTTTTTCTCCCTAAATTGGCCTGGGTTTTTATCTGTTTTTTGCCTCTCCCAGGAGATCACATGGTTCCGGTTGGGGTGGAGCGTAGAATGTTTCAGTGCAGGGAGTGTCGCAGTTATGGTGGGGCGGACTGGTTGGGCTGGGTGCTCTTTGCCTTTCCGTCATTGTTCATAGGTTTATATGTAACCTTCAGGGCTGCTGACCGAGGGCCGTGCGGCTCTTTGTCGGCCAGCACGGACACGATGGGCCGGAATGGCCTCCTTCGGCCCTGTAAATTTCTATGTTTCTATGTTTCTATTACAACAGTGACTACACTTCGAAAAGCGCTTCAGTGGCTGTAAAGTGCTTTGGGACGTCCTGAGGTTGAGAAAGGTGCTATATATATGCAAGTTCTTTCTTTTTTTATAATCAAGGACAGTCAGCATGGATTTGTTAAGGGATGGTCGTGTCTGACCAACTTGATTACATTTTTTGAGGAGGTAACAAGGAGGGTTGATGAGGGCAGTGCGTTTGATGTAGAGTATATGGACTTTAGCAAGACTTTTGATAAGGTCCCACATGGCACATTTGATAAGGTCCCACATCACGGGCCGCCCCGACCTGTGTGAGATCACCACCGCAGGTCGGGGGGCTACAAATAGAGCTGGAGCGCTGGGCCTTGGAACATGGTGGGCGGAGGTGCGGCGAATGAAGGTACGGGGCGCAGAAGAGCCGAGGGCCCAGGGGCAGCACGGGGCCCAGCCCACACTGTGCGATATGTGCGCGCACTGGGTCCGTGCAGCAGAGCAGGTCTCCAGTCCTGGTTCAACCCTTGCCACCGGACAAAGGCCTAGCTCTGTCGAGCCCCGTGTGGTGGCTGATGTGCAACGGTCACTCCCCACGTTAAAAAAAAATCCACGCACAGGCATCTTCCAGCCCCCTCAGTTGGAGTTGAGGATCTGGAACATCGGGTCCTTCACTGAAACATCTGTGAACTCTTGTGGAAATAAGTCATCCTCATTCAAAGGGCTGCCTTTCTTTTCTTAAGGGTGGGATGGGAAAGGGTTAACCGTGGGGGGGGGAGGGTGGTAAGGATGATGAATTTCTTCCGACAGGCCTGCCTGAGTCAAGGTCGACCACAGATAACGGAAAAATTGAGGGAGGAAATCTCCCCCCTGCGGTTTCAACATCAGAGTGTGAAAGTGTAACACAGTAAACATGCCTGACGCATTACGAGGTTTTTAGTTGATGTTCACCCGAGAGGACAGACCCTCTTCGTATCTAGCTCGCCGAATAGTTAGCAGGTCGCGGGATATGGAGATCGGGCGGGGAAAGTGGAGTTGAGGCCGAAGATCAGCGATGATCTTATTGAATGGCGGAGCGGGCTCGAGGGGCCGAATGGCCGACTCCTGCTCCTATTTCTTATGTTCTGATGTATATAAGACAAAATCTGATGCCGAACCACATCAGGAGGAATTAGGACAGGTGACCAAAAGTTTTTAAACAACAACAACAACTTATATTTATATAGCGCCTTTAACGTAGTAAAACGTCCCACGGTGCTTCACAGCAGCGTTATAAGTCAAAACTGATCAACTTGACACCGAGCCATGTTAGAAGAAATTACGGTAAATGAGCAAAAGCTTGGTTAAAGAGGTAGGTTTTGAGGAGCGTCTTAAAGGAGGAGAGAGAGGTATCGGGTATAACAATGTGGTTCCTTACTGTAACATCAGGCTCGTGGTGGGGAGGTGACAAGGTTGCACAGAACAGTTCCTTGGAGTGAGTTTAAATGTGACTCTGGTCGAGAGATTTGCATCTTTGTGCCTCGAATTCCCTCTCTAAATCTCTCCCTCCTCCTCCTTTAAGACGCCTCGATTGCTAAAATTTCTCATCCGTGTTTATAAATCCCTCCATGGCCCTCGCCCCCTCCCTATCTCTGTAATCTCCTCCAGCCCCACAACCCCCCCCGAGATGTCTGCGCTCCTCTAATTCTGCCCCCTTGAGCATCCCTGATTATAATCGCTCCACCATCGGTGGCCGTGCCTTCTGTTGCCTGGGCCCCAAGCTCTGGAACTCCCTCCCTAAACCCCTCCGCCTCTCTACCTCTTTCCTCCTTTAAGACGCCACCTCTTTAACCAAGCTTTTGGTCACCTGCCGTAATTTCTTCTTACGCGGCTCAGTGTCAAATGTATCTGTTTTGTATTATAACGCTGCTGTGAAGCACCTTGGGACGTTTGACTACGTTAAAGGTGCTATATAAATACAAGTTGTTGTTTAACAAGTTTTGGTCACCTGTCCTAATACCTCCCGATGTGGCTTGGCATCAAATTTTGTCTGATTTATATAAGAACATTGTCATGTGTGCAGACCATGTACACTAACTGTATAGTCACATAAGGTGTGCCACCAGAGGGCACTGCGGTGGGAGACCTGAGGGTCACCTGCATAGGTGTGCAGGGCCCAGTATAAAAGGCTTGCTCACCATGCCTGTGCCTCACTCTGGAGTTACAATAAATAAGCAGGAAAGGGGTACTGAGGGAATGATCAGCCATGATCTTATTGAATGGCGGTGCAGGCTCGAAGGGCCGAATGGCCTACTCCTGCACCTATTTTCTACGTTTCCAACAGCTCAAGTACAATACTAGACCACGTGGAGTCATTCATAAGAGTATTAAAGACATAATAAACATCAGAATTAGGAGCAGGAGTCGGCCATTCGGCCCCTCGAGCCTGCTCCGCCATTCAATAAGATCATGGCTGACCTTTGACCTCAACTCCACTTTCCCGCCCGATCCCCATGTCTCTCGATTCCCTTAATATTCAAAAATCTATCGATCTCAGCCTTGAATATATTCAGAGACTGAGTCTCCACAGCCCTCTGGGGCAGAGAATTCCAAAGATTCACCACCCTCTGAGTGAAGAAATTCCTCCTCATCTCAGTCCTAAATGGCCGACCCCTTATCCTGAGACTGTGTGACCCCTGGTTCTAGACTCCCCAGCCCGGGGGGGAAACAACCTCTCTAAGTGTGTGAAGCACCTTAGGCGCTGTGTAAAATGCAACTTGTTTTATAGGTTTCAAAACCTCGGTTGGCTACTGATTTGAGTGGCAGTACAGCTACCCCCGGCCACAAAGGGTTAAGATCGCTTTGATTTCCGGGATGGTCTGTTGTTTTTTTTTTCATTGTTGTTAAGATTCCCCCGATAACCGTTCCTGTGGGGTTTCCCCCTCAGCGTGGGGCTTTCCGCGGGGCAACACTCTGGTCAACTGTTATTGAGCTAAGGTGCACAACACCCAAGGAAAGAAAGAACGCGAAACTCCCTCCGACAAGCTGTTGCTTAGCAACTGGCAAAGCCCGAGTCTGTTTCTGGAACTTTCTGCGTGTGCCCTGTCATGGAAAGCAACTTACTGTTGGGTCACAACATCTTGTTCCACCGGTGCGTTAATGTCTTTTCTTTCAATAACAACTTGTATTTATATAACACCTTTAACATAAGAACATAAGATACAGGAGCAGGAGTCGGCCATTCGGCCCCTCGAGCCTGCTCCGCCATTTAATACGATCATGGCTGATCCGATCATGGACTCAGCTCCACTTCCCCGCCCGCTTCACTTATTCCCTTATCGGTTAAGAAACTGTCTATCTCTGTCTTAAATTTATTCAATGACCCAGCTTACACGTTTCGATAAGATCACCTCGCATTCCTCTGAATTCCAATGAGTAGAGGCCCAACCTACTCAACCTTTCCTCATAAGTCAACCCCTTCATCTCCGGAATCAACCGAGTGAACCTTCTCTGAACTGCCTCCAAAGCAAGTATATCCTTTCGTAAATATGGAAGCCAGAACTGCACGCAGTATTCCAGGTGTGGCCTCACCAATACCCTGTATAGCTGTGGCAAGACTTCCCTGCTTTTATACTCCATCCCCTTTGCAGTCACACAGTAAAACTACGTCAGCTGTAGTTCAGTGGGCAGCACTCTCTCACCTCTGGTTGTGGGTTCGAGTCCCACTCCAGGAACTTGAGCACAAAAATCTAGGCTGACACTCCCAGTGCAGTGCTGAGGGAGCGCCGCACTGTCGGAGGGGCCGTCTTTTGGATGAGACGTTAAACCGAGGCCCCGCCTGCCCTCTCAGGTGGATCTAAAAGATCCCACGGCCACTATTTCGAAGCAGAGCAGGGGAGTTCCCCCCGGTGTCGTGGGGCCAATATTTATCACTCAACCAACACCTAAAAACAGCTGATCTGGGTCATTATCACATTGCTGTTTGTGGGAGCTTGGGCTTATATTCACTGGAGTTTAGAAGAATGGGAGGGGATCTCATAGAAACATATGAAATTCTGACGGGACTGGACAGGTTAGATGCAGGAAGAATGTTTCCGATGTTGGGGAAGTCCAGAACCAGGGGTCACAGTCTAAGGATAAGGGGTAGGCCATTTAGGACCGAGATGAGGAGAAACTTCTTCACCCAGAGAATTGTGAACCTGTGGAATTCTCTACCGCAGAGAGTTGTTGAGGCCAGTTCGTTAGATATATTCAAAAGGGAATTAGATGTGGCCCTTACGGTTAAAGGGATCAAGGGGTGTGGAGAGAAAGCAGGAATGGGGTACTGAAGTTGCATGATCAGCCATGATCATATTGAATGGTGGTGCAGGCTCGAAGGGCCGAATGGCCGACTCCTGCACCTACTTTCTATGTTTCTATGAAAGGCACTATATAAATGCAAGTCTGTGTGAGATTTTTGCACGCAGTCTGTAGAAGCCCTTTATACATTCTGTGTTCATTGTCGTCAAGTGCTTGTTATTATTCAATCGGCCGTGTGCCCCTCAGGGTGGAGGGGAAGTTAAAAATACTTCACCACAGGAGCCTGGCAGGATGTGACGTGGGATCCTTGCTCATGTTCTGAGCCACGTTGCCACAACAACAATTTATTTGCCTGCAGAGGGCTGGCACAATGCCGTCACTACTTTAAAAACATAATCCCTGCGCGTTGAGGTCAGGAGCAGGAACTTTCCCACATCAAAGCCCATCAGAAAAACTCCCAGCCCAGACACACACACGGTTTCAGCCACAGCAACACTCTCTGTACCCTGCTCCAACAATGTGGCTTATCAAAGATTGTTCATCGGAGGATTCAGATAGCGCTGTTATATAATCTCTAATGTAACGACAGAAAGGGCCTAGTTCCCTTAGCAG
Organism: Pristiophorus japonicus; assembly: GCF_044704955.1. NCBI lineage: Eukaryota > Metazoa > Chordata > Chondrichthyes > Pristiophoridae > Pristiophorus > Pristiophorus japonicus. The sequence goes on from NC_092002.1 coordinate 6,098,936, forward strand.
AGGGGTCAACAACCAGGGGGCACCAATGTAAAGTAATCGGTGGGGGGCTCTGAGGGGGTTTGAGGAGAATGTTTTTCACCCAGAGGGTGGTGGGGGTCTGGAACTCATTGTCTGAAAGGGTGGTAGAGGCAGAAACCCTCACCACATTTAAAAAGTATCTGGATGTCCACTTGAAGTGCCGTAACCTACAGAGCTACGGACCTAGAGCTGGAAAGTGGGATTAGGCTGGGTGGCTCTTTGTCGGCCGGCGCGGACACGATGGGCCGAATGGCCTCCTTCCGTGCTGTAAATGATTCTATGATATATCATCACCATAGGCGGTCCCTCCAACGAGGATGACTTGCTTCTACAAGAGCTCACAGATGTTTCAATGAAGGACCCGATGTTCCAGTCCTGAACTCCAATTGAGGGGGTGGAAGATGCCTGTGGGTGGATTTTTTTAACGTGGGGTGACCGTTGCACACCAGCCACCACACGGGGCTTGACAGAGCGAGGTCTTGGTCCAGTGGCAAGGGTTACCCAGGACGACTGGAGACCAGCTCTGCTGCACGGACCCAGCGCGCGCACATAATCGCACAGTGTGGGCTGGCCCCGTGCTGCCCCCTGGGCCCTCGGCTCTCCTGGGCCCCGTACCCCTCATTCGCCGCACCTCCGCCACGAATGCTCGCCGCACCTCTGCCACCAACATTCGCCGAACCTCCGTCATGATCACCCACCAAATCTCAGCCACGGTTCCACTTCGCTTCTCCGCCCGATCACTCGTCGCAGGTCCGCCGCGATCTTCCCGCTCCTCCGCTGTACCAGGGCCCTGCCGATGCTCCAAATGGCGACCTGGGTCCTGATATCGTCGCCCAGTCGCCCACCTCGAAGCCGTCGCACATTTGTGTCGGCTCGCGCTGGAAGCTGCAGTGGCCTACTCCAGCTCTTACACTCCCGACCTGCGGTGGTATTCTCTCGCAGCTCGGGGTGGCCCATATGTAACACAGCACTGTCCCATCCTGTACAGAATCCCTAACTTAACAGCACTGCCCTATCACAGTGTTGTATATGCAGACTATGGATGTACTCCGTGTGTAGTCACTGTGAGATTGTATAAGATGGAGACTTGTTTACCTGATGTACTATAAATGAGATTCAGACCGTGTACATAGATGCTGGCACCACTAGAGGGTGCAACTGGTGGAGACCGGGGGTTTCCTGCCCTGGTGGCAGGGCCCTGTATAAAAGGCTGCCCACCATGTTTGCAGGGCATTCTGGAGTTTGGAATAAAGGACCAAGGTCACTACAGTTCAAGTACAACATTGCCTCGTGGAGTCATTCATAAGTACATTGTAGATATAACACTCAGAGCCGTAGAATAGGACAGCACAGGAGGCGGCCATTTGGCTCATCGAGTCTGCGCTGGCTCTTTCGAAGAAGCAAAAGATTCCACGGCCACTATTTCGAAGAAGAGCAGGGAAGTTATCCCCGGTGTCCTGGGGCCAATATTTATCCTTCAATCAACATCACAAAAACCGATTATCTGTTCATTATCACATTGCTGTTTGTGGGAGCTTTCTGTGCGCAATTGGCTGCCGCGTTGCCTACATTACAACAGTGACTGCACTTCAAAAGTACTTCATTGGCCGTAAAGCACTTTGAGAGGTCCGGTGGTCGTGAAAGGCGCTATATAAATGCAAGTCTGTCTTTTTTCTCAGCATGGAATGTGACCCAAAGCAGTCACATCTTGCAGCCCCGTCATTTGCCCAGGATTGGTCCCATCGAATGCTGCATTAGTACTTTTACATAAGAACATAAGAAATAGGAGCAGGAGTAGGCCATACGGCCCCTCGAGCCTGGTCCGCCATTTAATACGATCATAGCTGATCCTATCATGGACTCAGTTCCACTTCCCTGCCCGCTCCCCATAACCCCTTAATCACTTATCGGTTAAGAAACTGTCTATCTCTGTCTTAAATTTATTCAATGTCCCGGCTTCCACAGCTCTCTGAGGCAGCGAATTCCACAGATTTACAATCCTCTGAGAGAAGAAATTCCTCCTCATCTCAGTTTTAAATGGGTGGCCCCTCATTCTAAGATTATGCCCCCTAGTTCTAGTCTCCCCCATCAGTGGAAACATCCTCTCTGCATCCACCTTGTCAAGCCCCCTCATAATCTTATACATTTCGATATGGTCAGCTCCCATTCTTCTGAATTCCAACCTACTCAACCTTTCCTCATAAGTCAACCCCCTCATCTCCAGAATCAACCGCGTGAACCTTCTCTGAACTGCCTCCAAAGCAAGTATATCCTTTCGTAAATATGGAAACCAAAACCAAAAACTGCACGCAGTATTCCAGGTGTGGCCTCACCAATACCCTGTATAGCTGTGGCAAGACTTCCCTGCTTTTATACTCCATCCCCTTTGCAATAAAGCCGAGATTCCATTGGCCTTCCTGATCACTTGCTGTACCTGCATACTAACCTCTTGTGTCTCATGCATCAGGACCACCAGGTCCCGCTTGTCATGTGTGTACTTTTGGGATCACTAGCCACTAGATGGCGTCACCGTCGGAGGCCATTGGGCTGCACGCACGTGTGTGCAGTCCAAGTATAAAAGGCCAGCCATTTTGTATATTAGTCACTTTGGGCCTTGATAAAGCAGAGCCAAGGTCATACCTCTTGGAGTTAAACAGTACTCAGTCGAACAGTTATTGCACACACAACATTTGGCGACAAGGCAACAAGAACCTTTGCATGCAAAAATGAGCACAATTGGATTATTGGAGCGATTTGTGGAAGGAGAAGATTGGGAAGACTTTGTGAGCCATTTGAACCAGTTCTTTGCGGCCAACAAAATGGAGGAGGTCGACGACACAGATCAGCGCAGGGCGTTGTTCCTCACGGTTTGCGGTCCAAAAATTTCTGGTCTGATAAAGAATCTACTCCTGCCGGTGAGTCCAACAGAGAAGACGTATGAAGAATTGTGTAACTGGTACAGGACCACCTTAAGTCAGACGAAGACATCATCATCTCGAGATACAGATTTCACACGCACGTTCGCTCAGAGGGCCAGAATGCGGCGGAATTCGTTGCCGACCTGAGACGTCTAGCGGGACCGTGTAAGTTCGAGGCTGTGTTGGCAGACATGCTGCGGGACTTCTTTGTAATCGGCATCAACCACGAGGTGATCCTGCGTAAACTACTGGCGGTGGAGACGCTGGACTTGAACAGGGTCATCACGATCGCTCAGTCATGCATGACGACGGATAGAAGTCTAAAGCAGGTATCAGTGAAAAATTGAAACTCGGCAAGTACTGTAAATATGATTGATTTGGCGTTCGGCAGAGCGGCACATGGCAGGGCCTACCCGACGGCGTACGCGAAACCTGTGGTTGCCCAAAGTCCGCTAGCGGGAATGCATCCGATTCCTCCGTGTTGGCGTTGGGGGGAAATCACCGGCACCAGCAGTGCCGATTTAAGCAATATAGTTGCAAAGGCTGTCTGAGAGTGGGTCATCTCCAGCGCAAGTGTCCGCAGATGAGCAAGCGTGCTGCGACACAACACGTACAGGATGATGGTCAGACTAGCGTGGATCCAGATACGCAATCTGAGATACCAGAGGAAGAATTATATGGACTGTATTCGTTCCTGACTAAGAGCAAACCCATAATGATCAACGTGAAATTTAATGGGGTGCCGGTATCGATGGAACGGGACACGGGGGCGAGTCAATCGATAATGAGCCAGAGGGCATTCGACAAGCTGTGGGATACTAAGGCTGAGGGGCCCAGGCTGGGTCCAGTCAATGCCAAGTTGTGCACGTACACCAAAGAACTCATAACGGTGATTGGCAGCGCCACAATTAAAGTGTCGTACGACGGTGCAGTTCATGAGTTACCGCTATGAATTGTCCCAAGCAATAGCCCAGCGCTGTTTGGTAGGAACTGGCTTGAAAAAATCAGATGCAACTGGAACGATATCAAGGCGTTGTCGTCGGAGAAAGATACATGTGCCCAAGTACTGAGCAAGTTCCCCTCGCTGTTCGAACCAGGCATCGGCAACTTCACAGGAGCCAAGGTGCAGATCCACGTGGACTCAGATGCAAGATCCGTCCATCATAAAGCTCGGGCAGTTCCATAGATGATGAGGGAGAAGGTCAAAATCAAATTGGACAGACTCCAGCGTGAAGGGATCATATCACCGGTTGAATATAATGAATGGGCCAGCGCCATTGTTCCTGTGCTGAAAAGCGATGGCACAGTCAGAATCTGTGGAGACTACAAGGCTACAATCAACAGGGTTTCGAAACAGGATCAGTACCCGTTACCAAAGGCTGATGACTTGTTTGCAACGCTAGTGGGGGGTGAAGTCGTTCACCAAACTGGACTTGACATCGGCATACATGACACAGCTGTTGGTCGAGATGTCGAAGAGACTTACACGCATTAACACGACTGTTTATTTATCACAGGTGTCCTTTTGGAATTCGCGCGGCTGCAGCAATATTTCAGAGGAACATGGAGAGTCCCAGAACCGTCGTGTTCCAAGCTGACATCCTGATCACAGGTCGTGACTCCGAGGAGCATCTGGACAACCTGGAAGAGGTTCTACGTCGTCTGGACAAAGTGGGACTCAGACTGAAACGCTCGAAGTGCGTCTACATGGCACCAGAGGTCGACTTCATGGGGAGGAAAATTGCTGCTGACGGCATCAGGCCCACAGACGTGAAAACCAAGGCCATCAAGAATGCACCCAAGCCGCAGAATGTGACGGAGCTGCGTTCGTTCCTGGGTCTACTCAACTACTTCGGTAACTTCCTACCTAAATTGAGCACCTTATTAGAACCACTGCACATGCTGCTAAGAAAAGGCGACAACTGGATGTGGGGCGAGTCTCAAGACAGAGCTTTTGAGAAAGCCACTAATCTGCTTTGCTCTAACAAGTTGCTGGTACATTATGACCCATGTAAATGTTTAGTATTGGCCTGTGATGCTTCGTCATATGGAATTGGTTGCGTACTCCAACAAGCTAATGAGTCGGGTAAACTTCAACCTGTTGCGTATGCTTCAATAAGTTTGTTTAAAGCGGAAAGAGCCTACAGCATGGTAGAGAAAGAAACACTAGCCTGTGCGTATGGGGTTAAAAAGATACATCAGTACCTGTTTAGTCTTCAGTTTGAACTGGAGACAGATCACAAGCCGCTCATTTCACTGTTCTCTGAAAACAAAGGTATCAATACCAATGCTTCATCCCGCATCCAGAGGTGGGCGCTGACATTATCCGCTTATGATTATGTCATTCGCCATAGACCTAGCACCGAGAATTGTGTCGATGCTTTGAGCCGTCTGCCGTTGCCCACAACCGATTGTTAGTTATGGATGCTGTTGAGAGTGAAAGAACCCATGTCAGGGCTCAACAAGTTAAGAGCTGGACCAGCCAGGACCCGATTTTATCGGTGGTGAAGAGTTGCATCCTCAAAGATGATTGGTCTGCCATACCCAAGCAAACATGCGAGGAGACCAAACTTTACATTCATCGCAAAGATGAACTGTCTATTCAGTCGGATTGTATAGTGTGGGGCAATCGTGTTGTTCTGCCCAAGAAAGGGAGAGAGAAATTTGTACGTAATGATGAAAGCCATCGCCAGGTCTCATGTATGGTGGCCGGGAATTGACTCTGAGCTGGAATCACGTGTGCATCAGTGCAACACTTGCACGCAGCTCAGCAAAGCACCAGCAGAATCTTTAAAAAAAAATTCTAAATATACTTTATTCATATAAAAATTTGCACGATACATTGGAAAGCAGTTCAGTACATTTGGATGCGCTCAGCAATTCCATACAATCCATTTGGATGCTGACGGCAGTTCCGTTCAATACATTTGCTTGCTTTATATTTCGAGGTACAATTCAGTACAATCCAGGATACATTGTAATACAGTCATCAGATTACTAGTGGCACTATACGGTACACGTAATGGGTGAGGGTACAGTTACATTTCTTTGCAACATACATTACTAAACAGAACTTGCATTATACATGGCACTACATGGGTGTTTTCAGATCACGGTGCTCTACGTATACAAAAAGTTTACAAGTACAGCCCGAGGGGAGTTTTGTACTGATTCCAGTCCCTGGGTTTATCGTGACGGAAGGGCCTTAAATTGTGGCCCTTCCCCACCGTGCCTTTGCGGCGACTGCACCAATTTGTAGTGCGTCCCTGCACCGTACTACAAACTCACACGAGGCATGTACTGCAGACACAGTCACTACGTGACCTTAACCTTTATTCCCTAGGGCCAAGGAATGCTGACCCTGGGTGGGACCTCCCCTTTTATACCTGGAAACCCAGGTGAGGAGTGTCTCCCACAAGTTCACCCCCTGTGGTCAGGGTGTGCATTTCTAAGGTGTAAGTACAGTGTACAGGAGTTGCATGAAGGTTACAGTTACATGAAGATAACCGTTGCATGATGGTTACATACATGACATCCTGGACCTTGGATTGCGCCAGTCTGCAACACGCAGACGTGGACATCTCTTTGCTCTGGAAGACCAGCAAGTTTGGGCAAGACCAAAGTGCGTCTTTGACCGAGTTGATGGCCCTCCAGCAGCAGGTGATGTCTGTCTCGGTGTGTGTCCCTGGGAACAGCCCATAGAGCACAGAGTCCTGTGTTACGGAGCTGCTCGGGATGAACCTCGACAGCAACCACGGCATCTCCTTCCAGACCTGCCTTGCAAAGGGGCAATCCCAAAGGAGATGGATGACAGTCTCGTCCGCCCCGCAGCCAACTCGGGGGCACCGTGCCGTGTCTCTGAAACCCCGGCTGTGCATGAAGGATCTGACAGGTAGGGCCCTCCTCACCGCCAACCAAGCTACGTCTTGGTGCTTGTGTGACAGCTCTTGCGATGAGACGTTCTGTCAAACGAGTTCGACAGTCTGCTCAGGGAACCACCCGACAGGGTCCACCTTCTCCTTTCGTAGGGCGTCCAGGACCTTACGTGCTGACCACTGTTTTATGGCCTTGTGGTCAAAGGGGTTTTTTCTGAAAAACTTTTCCACGAAGGACAGGTGGACAGGCATGGTCCAACTGGTGGGGCCGTTTCACGGCAGCGTGGCCAGACCCATCCTTCTCAATAATGGGGACAGGTAGAACCTCAGCATGTAGTGACACTTGGTGTTTGCGTACCGGGGGTCTGTGCACAGCTTGACGCAGCCGCACACATCCTTTCCTCCACTGTCCAGAGATTTGTACATTGTGTCTCTGCGGACACGTTCCATTTTGGACCTCCAGACAAAGTGGAAGACGGCCCGGGTGACTGCCGCGGCACAGGAGCGAGGGATGGGCCAGACCTGTGCCACGTGCAGCAACCCCGAAAGCATCTCACTCCTGATGACCAGGTTCTTTCCTGCCATGGAGAGGGAGCACAGCTTCCACCATCCCAGTTTTTGCTTCACTTTGGCGATATGCTCTTCCCAGTTTTTGGCGCACGCCCCGTCCGCTCCGAACCATATTCCCAACACCTTCAGGTAATCTGGCTTAACGGTGAAGGGAATGGAGGCTCGGTCGGCCCAGTTGCCAAAGAACATGGCCTCGCTTTTGCTGCGATTGACCTTTGCTCCCGAGGCCAGTTCAAACTGGTCGCAGATTGTGAGCAATCTGGGGACCGACTGCGGATCCGAGCAAAAGATGGCCACGCCGTCCATGTACAGGGAGGTCTTGACCTGAGCGCCTCTGCTGCCTGGGATCGTCACCCCTCTCATGCCCGCATCCTTCCTGATAGACCCGGCAAAGGGCTCGATACAACACACAAACAAGAGAGACGAGAGAGGACAGCCTTGCCTGACTCCAGATCTGATCGGAAAGCTTTCAGTTTCCCACCCGTTGATTAGGACTGCGCTACTGATGTCTGTGTAGAGCAGTTTGACCCAATTGCGGATACCCTCCCCAAACCCCATTTTGGAGAGCACGTCCATCAGGTACGTGTGCGATATCCTGTCACAGGCCTTCTCCTGGTCCAATCTGATTAAGCAGGTGTCCACCCTCCTGTCCCACACATAGGCGATCGTATCCCTGAATAGCGTCAGGCTATCAGAGATCTTTCTGCCGGGGACAGCGCAGGTCTGGTCCGGGTGAATCACCAGCTCAAGAGCAGACTTGACCCTGTTGGCGATGACCTTTGACAGGATCTTGTAGTCCACATTGAGCAGCGAAATGGGCCGCCAGCTTTTGATTTCCTCCCTCTCCCCCTTCTGCTTGTAGATGAGGGTGATGATGCCTTTCCTCATTGATTCTGACATGCTGCCAGCCAGAAGCATACCCCCGTACACTTCCAGCCGGTCTGGGCCCATCCAGTCCCATAGAGCCCAATACAACTCAACCGGTAAGCCGTCGCTTCCGGGGGTTTTATTCGTCTCGAAGGACCGGATGGCCTTTGTCAGCTCGTCCAGAGTTAAGGGGTGGTCCAGACTCTCCCGCTCGATGTCGTCTAAGACCTTTGAGATAGACGACAGGAAAGACTGGGAGGCCGTGCGGTCTATGGGCTTGACGTCATACAGCCTGGCATAGAAGGATTTGCTGATCCTCAGCATGTCAGGCTGCGAAGACGTCACAGAACCGTCTTCTTCCTTTAGGCTGGTGATCACAGAGCTCCCCCTGTGTACCTTCTGGAAGAAGAAACGCGAACACGTCTCATCCTGCTCGACGGAGCAGACTCTGGAGAGGAAGATGATTTTGGAGGACTCTGAGGCAAAGAGCGAGGCTTGCTGGCCCTTCACCTCTTGGAGTTCCTCCGCGACATCGACCCCCATCGACTGCAGCAGGAGCAGGTTTTGCATATTTGTCTGGAGTTGGGACAATTCCCTCTGTCTCCCTCTCGCCGCCTGAACATCTTTGAGGATGAAGAACCTCTTGATGTTCGTCTTGATTGTTTCCCACCAGTGCATCGGGGAATCGCAGAGGGGCTTTACGCTTCTCCAACCTTTGTAATCGCTCTTGAGTTCCTCAACGTTTTCCGGAGTCAACAGTTTCACGTTGAGCTTCCACATCCCTCTGCCAACTTCCTGGTTTTCCTGTGGGCGACAGTCGGCCAGTAGGAGGCAGTGGTCAGAGAAGAACACCGGCGTGACGTTGGTGGATCTGACCTTGGGCGTGTGGGACACAAACAGGAAGTCTATTCTGGAACGGACGGACCCGTCTGGTCTCGACCAGGTGTATCTGAGCGGTGCTCCGTCTGCAGGGTTGCTGAAGACATCGCACAGCTTGGCGTCTTTTACCGCGTCCATCAGGAGTCTGGACGTGGTGCCCAGCTTGCTGTCGGCTCTGCTGGATCGTCCAGCCGCATCGATGATGCAGTTGAAGTCACCGCCCAGAATGACCGGCCTGGACGTTGCCAGCAGCAGTGGGAGCTGCTGGAAGAAGGCCAGCCGCTCGTTCTTGAGAGCTGGGGCGTAAACATTAATTAACCTGAGAGGGGAGTTTTTGTACATTACGTCTGCTACGAGGAGGCGGCCGCCCACCACCTCCTTAACTTCGGTGATGGTGAAGTGGCCTCCCCGCAGCAGAATGCCCAGGCCGGAGGACCGGCAGTCGTTGCCTCCTGACCAGACGGATGGTCCATGGGGCCACCATCGTGACCACTGCCGGTAACTGCTGGAGTGCGGCAGACCGCACTGCTGCAAGAACATCAGGTCCGCTTTGACCTTGGCGAGGTACCCCAAGGTGGAAACACATCGCGTAGTGGGTTTTACGCTGCGCACGTTAATAGATGCAATTTTTAAATCCATTTTAAAGTTAGTGGTTACAGTTCAAAACATTGCATTTCAAATAAACCGTCCTTTAAGTTGGAGACCTGCCCAGTGGCCTGTTCCTGCATACATGGATTAACACTATAAAAGTCTACTTCACCTGGGCTGGGATACGGAGCATCCTCTGCCGTGGGAGTGTTTCGACCAGGGGACTGGTGCCGTGTTGCCAGATAGTCCGATATGTCCTCTGCACTGTCCTCGCCTGGTGCTGGTGGTTCCCTCTTTTCCTCACTCACAACGTTCTCGAGCTGGGGTGCTTCAGTCGCTGTGTCGCTCCCGGTATTCCGGAGGTGGGGTGTGCTGGGCACGTCGCTGCTCCCGTTGTCCCGGAGCTGGGCTGCGCTGGTCGCTTCTTCGCTCCCGGTATTCCGGAGCTCGTGTGCGCTGAGCGCTTCGCTGCTCCCGGGTTCCCGGAGCGGGGCTGCACCGGTCGCGTCTCTGCTCCCGGTCGCCTGGGGCTGTGGATTGGCGTTTTGCCTCTTGTTCCGATGGCGGTAGCGAGGGGGCCTTTGTCTCGCCTTTCGTCATCAGACGAGCCGCTGCCGCAGCTGTCTAGGTCATTGACGTTGGCCGCCTCTTCCCTCTCGTTTCAGCGGGGGCCCTTGCTTGCCTTTTTGCCTTACGCTTGAGGGCCTTTTTCTTGACGGTCTCCCATCCCGCTTCAACATCTGCTGCCTCCTCGTTCCTGGACTCGGTGCGCTGGGGGAGAGCTTCACCGCTGGGTGCTGGTGTCTCGCAGCTCGCCATGGCAGGCTTCCCTCCCTCCCTGACTTGTTCCGAGTCCACGAGGGCGGTTTCTTCTTTGCCCAAGCGTGTTGGTCGGGGGGAGGGTGTGGGTCTCCTCTGGAGCGTTGTGTCCCTCAGCTTCCTCCTCCTCTGGTGCAATGTTCTTTGCCGCCTGCGCACAGCTGAAGTTGCGTTTGGGGCAGTTCTCGTAAAGGTGTCCAGCCTGACCACAAAGGTTGCAGCACTTGCTCTCTTTACAATCCTTTGTCTGGTGGCCTTCGTTCTTGCTGTTGCGGCAAATGACTGTCTTGCAGCTTGCCGCCACGTGGTGTGCTTTCCCGCAGGTTCGGCACACGTTGGGTTGTCCGCCGTACACCATGTAGCCCCGACTTCCTCCGATGGCGAAGCTGGAGGGGGGGGGGGTGGGTGCAGGATGGTTCCGCTGGCGTCCACTTTCATGGTGACCTGGATCTGCCGCTTGCTGGTCCAAATCCCGTGGAAGTCTTTCAGGTCGATGCTGTTTCCTGCCCCATTGACATACCTGGCGAGGAATGTCAGCACATCAATGACCGGGATGTGGGGGTTGTACATCTGCACTGTGATAGTGCGCTTCCTCTTCGACGGGAGGGTGAACAGTGGCTCCCAAGTCAGCTTTGACCGGGTTCACTCGCCTCCTTCAATCCCTTCAGGAACTTCAGGCATAAGAACATAAGAACTTAAGAATTAGGAACAGGAGTAGGCCATCTAGCCCCTCGAGCCTGCTCCGCCATTGAACAAGATCATGGCTGATCTGGCCGTGGACTCAGCTCCACTTACCCGCCCGCTCCCCGTAACCCTTAATTCCCTTATTGGTTAAAAATCTATCTATCTGTGATTTGAATACATTCAATGAGCTAGCCTCAACTGCTTCCTTGGGCAGAGATTTCCACAGATTCACAACCCTCTGGGAGAAGAAATTCCTTCTCAACTCGGTTTTAAAGGAAGTGGCATACAAATTGGCCAGAAATAGCAGTGAACCCGTGGACTGGGAGAAATTTAGAACTCAGCAGAGGAGGACAAAGGGTTTGATTAGGGCAGGGAAAATGGAGTACGAGAAGAAGCTTGCAGGGAACATTAAGACGGACTGCAAAAGCTTCTATAGATATGTAAAGAGAAAAAGGTTAGTAAAGACAAACGTAGGTCCCCTGCAGTCAGAATCAGGGGAAGTCATAACGGAGAACAAAGAAATGGCAGACCAATTGAACAAGTACTTTGGTTCGGTATTCACTAAGGAGGACACAAACAACCTTCCGGATATAAAAGGGGTCGGAGGGTCTAGTAAGAAGGAGGAACTGAGGGAAATCCTTATTAGTCGGGAAATTGTGTTGGGGAAACTGATGGGATTAAAGGCCGATAAATCCCCAGGGCCTGATGGTCTGCATCCCAGAGTACTTAAGGAGGTGGCCTTGGAAATAGCAGATGCATTGACAGTCATTTTCCAACATTCCATAGACTCTGGATCAGTTCCTATGGAGTGGAGGGTAGCCAATGTAACTTTTTTAAAAAGGAGGGAGAGAGAAAACAGGAAATTATGGACCGGTCAACCTGACATCGGTAGTGGGTAAAATGATGGAATCAATTATTAAGGATGTCATAGCAGTGCATTTGGAAAGAGGTGACATGATAGGTCCAAGTCAGCATGGACTTGTGAAAGGGAAATCACGCTTGACAAATCTTCTGGAATTTTTTGAGGATGTTTCCAGTAGAGTGGACAAGGGAGAACCAGTTGATGTGCTGTATTTGGACTTTCAGAAGGCTTTCGACAAGGTCTCACACACGAGATGAATGTGCAAAGTTAAAACACATGGGATTGGGGGTAGTGTGCTGACGTGGATTGAGAACTGCTTGGCAGACAGGAAGCAAAGAGTAGGAGTAAATGGGTACTTTTCAGAATGGCAGGCAGTGACTAGTGGGGTACCGCAAGGTTCTGTGCTGGGGCCCCAGCTGTTTACATTGTACATTAATGATTTAGACGAGGGGATTAAATGTAGTATCACCAAATTTGCGGATGACACTAAGTTGGGTGGCAGTGTGAGCTGCGAGGAGGATGCTATGAGGCTGCAGAGTGACTTGGATAGGTTAGGTGAGTGGGCAAATGCATGGCAGCTGAAGTATAATGTGGATAAATGTGAGGTTATCCACTTTGGTGGTAAAAACAGAGAGACAGACTATTATCTGAATTAGGAAAAGGGGAGGTGCAACGAGACCTGGGTGTCATGGTACATCAGTCATTGAAGGTTGGCATGCAGGTACAGCAGGCGGTTAAGAAAGCAAATGGCATGTTGGCCTTCATAGCGAGGGGATTTGAGTACAGGGGCAGGGAGGTGTTACTACAGTTGTACAGGGCCTTGGTGAGGCCACACCTGGAGTATTGCATACAGTTTTGGTCTCTTAACTTGAGGAAGGACATTCTTGCTATTGAGGGAGTGCAACGAAGGTTCACCAGACTGATTCCCGGGATGGCGGGACTGACCTATCAAGAAAGACTGGATCAACTGGGCTTGTATTCACTGGAGTTCAGAAGAATGAGAGGGGAGCTCATAGAAACGTTTAAAATTCTGACGGGTTTAGACAGGTTAGATGCAGGAAGAATGTTCCCAATGTTGGGGAAGTCCAGAACTAGGGGTCACAGTCTAAGGGTAAGGGGTAAACCATTTAGGACCGAGATGAGGAGAAACTTCTTCATCCAGAGAGTGGTGAACCTGTGGAATTCTTTACCACAGAAAGTTGTTGAGGCCAATTCACTAAATATATTCAAAAAGGAGTTAGATGTAGTCCTTACTACTAGGGGGATCAAGGGGTATGGCGAGAAAGCAGGAATGGGTTACTGCGGTTGCATGTTCAGCCATGAACTCATTGAATGGCAGTGCAGGCTCGAAGGGCCGAATGGCCTACTCCTGCACCTATTTTCTATAAATTGGCTCCCCCATATTTTGAGGCTGTGCCCCCTAGTTCTAGTCTCCCCGACCAGTGGAAACAACCTCTCTGCCTCGATCTTGTCTATCCCTTTCATTATTTTAAATGTTTCTATAAGATCACCCCTCATCCTGCTGAACTCCAAGGAATAAAGACCCAGTCTACTCAATCTATCATCATAAGGTAACCCCCTCATCTCCGGAATCAGCCTAGTGAATCGTCTCTGTACCCCCTCCAAAGCTAGTATATCCTTCCTTAAGCAAGGTGACCAAAACTGCACGCAGTACTCCAGGTGCAGCCTCACCAATACCCTGTACAGTTGCAGCAGGACTTCCCTGCTTTTGTACTCCATCCCTCTCGCAATGAAGGCCAACATTCCATTCACCTTCCTGATTATCTGCTGCACCTGCAAATAACTTTATGGCCTAGTGGTCTTAGGTGCTGTGTTCAGTTCAAAATCTACTCTGAAGACATGGGTTCAAATCCCACTTCTGGTGTTTATTATTGCCTACAGGCACACTAGTCTGAAAATGCCCGATCTGGTCTGATTTTGGAAGCTAACCAGAGTCAGGCTTAGATGGGAGACCGCCTAGGAATACCAGGTGCAGTAGGCACAATGTGACTTTATCCTAAAAGAGTTTCATGCACAAGGACCCCCAGGTCCTTCTGCACTGCAGCATGTTGTCATTTCTCCCCATTCAAATAATATTCTGTTTTATTGTTTTTTTTTTCCAAGGTGTATTCCATCTGCCTAACCTTAGCCCATTCGCTTAACCTATCTCAATCTCTTTGCAGCCTCTCTGTGTCCTCTACATAACCCGCTTTCCCACTAATCTTTGTGTCATCTGCAAATTTTGTTACACTACACTCTGTCCCCTCTTCCAGGTCATCTATGTATATTGTAAACAGTTGTGGTCCCAGCACCGATCCCTGTGGCACACCACTAACCACTGATTTCCAACCCGAAAAGGACCCATTTATCCCGAATCTCTGCTTTCTGTTAGCCAGCCAATTCTCCATCCATGCGAATACATTTCCTCTGACTCCACGTACCTTTATCTTCTGCAGTAAACTACGCCCACCAGTGACTTTTTCCCCTTACTATCTTTAATCTCCACCCACAATGATCAAAGAATTAATGATAGCTTCATGCATTTTTCCCACTACAGATGTTAAACTAACCGGCCTATAGTTACCTGCCTTTTGTCTGCCCCCTTTTTTAGGAACAGAGGCGTTACATTAGTTGCTTTCCAATCCGCTGGTACCTCCCAGAGTCCAGAGAATTTTGGTAGATTATAACGCATGCATCTGCTATAACTTCCGCCATCTCTTTTAATACCCTGGGATGCATTTCATCAGGACCAGGGGACTTGTCTACCTTAAGTCCCATTAGCCTGTCCAGCACTACCCCCCCTAGTGATAGTGATTATCTCAAGGTCCTCCCTTCCCACATTCCCATGACCAGCAATTTTTGGCATGGTTTTTGTGTCTTCCACTGTGAAGACCGAAGCAAAATAATTGTTTAAGGTCTCAGCAATTTCCACATTTCCCATTATCAAATCCCCCTTCTCATCTTCTAAGGGACCAACATTTACTTTAGTCACTCTTTTCCGTTTTATATATCGGTCTATGAATTCCTCCTCAAGGCCTTCCGGTGCGATTTGATTTGACCAATCGATATGTAGGTTAAAATCCCCCATGATTACTGCCGTTCCTTTTTCACATGCCTCGATTATTCCCTTGCCAATATCATCTCCCACAACTGCCCTGATATCATCCTTTATTAACAGAGCTACCCCACCTCCTTTCCCTTCTTGTCTATCTTTCCGAATTGTCAGATACCCCTGTATGTTTAATTCCCAGTCTTGGCCACCCTGCAACCATGTTTCTGTAGTGGCCACCAAATCATACTCATTTGTAATGATTTGTGTCGTCAACTCATTTACTTTATTTCGAATGCTGCGTGCGTTTAGGTAGAGTGTTTTAATACTAGTTTTTGGTTTTGACCCCTCCTGCAGCCCCTTTATATTCATACATATTGTACCTTCCTATCACCTTGTGGTTTACACTTACCCCAGTGCTACTCTGCTCTGTTGCCTCCTGCCTTTTGCATTCTTTCTTGAGGTCCTGTTCATCTGAGCTCTCACCCACTCTAACTAGCACAGAGCCCTCTCCTGGGTTCCGAATACTCCTCGCATTGAGGCACCGAGCTTTCATGCTTGCCTTTTTATTACACTTTGACCCTTTAGAATTTTGCTGTACAGTGGCCCTTTTTGTTTTTTGCCTTGAGTTTCTCTGCCCTCCACTTTTACTCATCTCCTTTCTGTCTTTTGCTTCTGTCTCCATTTTGTTTCCCTCCGTCTCCCTGCATTGGTTCCCATAGGGTGACATTTCTCAAGGTTACATCAAAGTAACCTCTCTTCGGGAATCGCCGCTGTGTCTGTGGTTGTGGCCGTCCAAACCATGGTCCAGGATCCACATAGACTTTGCAGGTCCCTTCCTGGGGAAGATGTTTTTAGTTGTGGTGGATGCATATTCGAA
Source organism: Pristiophorus japonicus (assembly GCF_044704955.1). Taxonomy (NCBI): domain Eukaryota; kingdom Metazoa; phylum Chordata; class Chondrichthyes; family Pristiophoridae; genus Pristiophorus; species Pristiophorus japonicus. The sequence goes on from NC_092002.1 coordinate 6,114,945, forward strand.
GTGGATAGAGTGTATAATCATGTCATCCAGCACATCCACAGCTACCATTGAGAATCCCAGTGTCATGTTCGCGCCACATGGTCTGCCTGACATCGTTGTTAGCGACAACGGATTGTGCTTCACCAGTCAGGAGTTTCAAGAGTTCATCAAACTCAATGGTATCAAACATGCAAGGTCAGCACCATTCAAACCTGCATCCAATGGCCAAGCAGAACATGCTGTCCAAATCATAAAGCAGAGTATGAAGCAAGTAACCCAAGGGTCACTGCAGACCTGCCTGTCATGCATACTGCTTAGTTACAGGACAAGACCACATATGCTTACCGGGGTCTCGCCTGCTGAACTAATGATGGAGAGGTCTGAAGAGCAAGCTATCTCTTGTACACCCTGACCTGAATAATCATGTTGAATATAGAAGACAACGTCAGCAAGGGTATCACAATCACGCAGCTGTGTCACGCAATATTTCTGTAAATGATCCTGTATATGTTCTGAATTATGGTGAGGGTCCCAAGTGGATCGCTGGTACTGTCATGGCCACGGAGGGCAACAGAGTATTTATTGTCAAGCACAAAAATGGGCAAACATGCAGGAAACATATGGATCAGACAAAGCTGCGACACACAGACGAACCAGAACAGTCAGAGGGAGAGACAATCGACGACCGACCAACCTACCCCCAGTCAGCAGAGGACTCAGTGGTCATCAGTGGATCGGGACTTTCAATCACTGACATGTTCAATGAAAATGAACTTTCAACCCCTGACATGGCCATTGCCACTCCCACCAGGTCAGCCACCCAGCCACCAGTCACAACAGACTCTGAACACTCACCCAAGGCTGGAGTTGAACTGAGACAGTCAACGCGGGAGCGTAAAATACCGGACCGTCTCAATTTGTAGAAGACTGTGTTAATATCTCAGAGGTGGGTATTGTCATGCATGTACTTTTGGGATCACTGGCCACTAGATGGCGTCACTGTTGGAGGCCATTGGGCTGCACGCACGTGTGTGCAGCCCAAGTATAAAAGGCCAGCCATTTTGTATATTAGTCACTTTGGGCCTTAATAAAGCAGAGCCAAGGTCATACCTCTTGGAGTTAAACAGTACTCAGTCTAACAGTTATTGCATACACAACAGTGACGACGAAGGAATTGAAGATATATTTCCACTCGGTGGGGAACGTGGAGGTGGTGGTGTTCCCATGCGCCTGCTGCCCTTGTCCTTCTAGGGGGCAGAGGTCGCGGGTTTGGGAGGTGTTGCCGAAGAAGCCTTGGCGAGTTGCTGCAGTGCATCTTGTAGATGGTGCACACTGCAGCCACGGTGCGCCGGTGGTGGAGGGAGTGAGTGTTGAAGGTGGTGGATGGGGTTGTAAGGTTACAATTTTTCCAGAAAGCACAGAACAAGGCCAGTAACTAAAATGATTTGATGCAAGCTTTTGGAATGAACTGGACAAGGAGCAAAAAAGGTGCCAAGCCTGGGGTTAGGGGGTGACTCACCACCAATTAAGGACAATCTTTGTGGTCAAGCACCAAACTGGGTTTATGCAGAACAACAATAGGATTGTTACATTTTCATAAACTAGCTGTGGAGGCCCTGAACTGATTGGCCAGGAGGGGAGAAAAGCAAATCTCGCTGGAGACACCAAGTCTGCAAGAAGACCAGAACAAAGGGATCCCACCAGGTGCACATTTTTGGAGAATGAGGTATTAAGGATGAGGAGTCATCTTTGGCCTGGTTGGCTCCGTGTGTAAACTGGGAACATTCGGGTCCATTATTGCAGTCAAACAAGATCACCGCAAACAACATATCGATTCAAACACATTGTCGTTAACCGCAGCAGCGAGGGACTATTCATAAGGTGGATATAAATATGCGAGCTGGAGGCGGCTCAGCAGCGAGGAAGAGGGGCGAAGAGAAGCGAAGAGTGGTACCGTATCGAAGTGAGGTACAGAAGGGTCAGAACTGAGAAGAATGGCCAGGAGAGGAAACACTCGGTCAAGAAACCAACGACCAAGAACCTACGATCGACGATTACAGCGATAAACTGGATGGGTGATTGTATGTCTTCAGTCAATTCTCCAAGGAATCTAGTTCTGTAGTTTTGGATAGTTTTATTAAGCAAAAACTGACACTGGGTTAAGCCTAAATTTTGTGCCACAGATTGTCCTTTTTCCTGTAATTCCCGAGGTCAAATGAATCAAGTTGGAATGTAAAAATAAACACCCTACGGGATGCCGATCGAGCGGGCTGCTTTGTCCTGGATGGTGTCGAGCTTCTCGAGTGTTGTTGGAGCTGCACCCATCCAGGCAAGTGGTGAGTATTCCATCACACTCCTGACTTGTGCCTTGTAGATGGTGGAAAGGCTTTGGGGAGTCAGGTGGTGAGACACTCGCCGCAGAATACCCAGCCTCTGACCTGCTCTTGTAGCCACAGTATTTAGGTGGATGGTCCAGTTAAGTTTCTGGTCAATGGTGGCCCGCAGAATGTTGATGGTGGGGGATTCGGTGATGGTAATGCCGTTGAATGTTAAGGGGCGGTGGTTAGACTCTCGCTTGTTGGGAGATGGCCGTTGCCTGGCACTTGTGTGGCACGAATGTTACTTGCCACTTATCAGCCCGAGTCTGAACGTTGTCCAGGTCTTGCTCCATGCCATCAGGCACCAATCAGAGCTATTGGTGTTGCAAATAAACACGCCCATAAAGTAATGATTAAAAGACTAAGGCTGTGAGTCTCTCAACCCCTCCCCTCCACAACAATTCAGGCTTGACTTCCACTCACTGGCTACAATCATGAATTATCGGTGTATGGGAGAAGGTGGATTTTAGTTACACAACGCCCCCTTTATTCTCTTCCCCCCTACCCCACTCTTCCTCCCCACCTAGCTTGCATTCATATAGCACCTTTAACATCGCATGGCGAGTTATCAGACACATAGGGTAACAGGATATAAAATTAGATGCAAACACCCTCAGGTGTAACATTTTATTCATTTATGTGTTTCTCACATTCACATAACATTAACCGACAACCGTTTGCCGCCAGACATCACAGATCAGCGGCTCCAGCCTGTCGTTAAGTTAATTATTTACATTACATACACTTTATACAGGAAAAAAAAAAGAGTTTAGCTTCATAATCCGGGCTTATCGGATAACTGCAATTTACCAGCCGCCTTGCGAACTGTGGAGCCCCTCGCTTCCCTCCCCCTGCAGACTACTCAAACCAAAGCATTAGGGCAGCTGGGCCGCGTGGACCAGGAAAGTCCCAGGCTCGATTCGGGGCCTGTGCTGCGAGAGCCGATATCGATGGGGTGGCAGCGATTGGCTTCGGGCCCCGGGTGGTGGGTGGGGGGGGGGAGTTAAGGAGGGGACATTTAATCGGGGTTTCTATTATCCAGTAGCCGACACTGTAGAGCCTTGTCACTAATGGACACATTTGGTACTGCAGGGGAATGGTGTCACAGTGGCTACGTTACTGAACATGTCAAATTTATCGGTTTTGTCTTACAACATTGCTGTGAAGCGCCTTGGGCCGTTTCACGATGTTCAAGGCGCTATATAAATAAAAGCTGTTGTTGGACTAGTAATATCCAGGAGGCTTCGACTTATGGTCCAGAGACAAGAGTTAAAATCCCACCAGGGCAGCTGGGGAATTTAAAGTCAGTTAAATAAATCTGGAATTAAAAAGCCAGTGTCAGTAATGGTGACCATGAAACTACCGGATTGTCGTTAAAAAACCCATCGGGTTCACTGATGTCCCTTTGGGGAAGGAAATCTGCCGCCCTTACCCGGTCTGGCCGATATGTGACTCCAGACCCACAGCAATGTGGCTGACTCTTAACTGCCCCCTCTGAAATGGCCACACAGCAACTTTGAGCGCAATACATGCTGGCCATGCCAGCAATGTCCACATCCCCACGAGCGATGTCCCAAGGGAGGGAGGAAAGAGACATTGAGCAAGATACAAGGATGTTAACAGAAGAAATGGTTGAAGAGATGGCTTTTGAGTCGTCTACCAATGCACGGCAGAGCAGCGTTGGAAGAACAAAGGGCACCCATGTTGGCTGGGCTTACGATCTATTGATCGATAAAACAACGTGTATTGATATAGCGCCTTTAACGTAGTGAAACATCCCAAGGCGCTTCACAGGAGTGTGACGAGATAGAAATTTGACACCGAGCTATACAAATAGAAATTAGCGCAGGTGTCTAAAAGCTTGGTCAAAGAGGTCGGTTTTAAGGAGCGTCTTGAGTGGAGGAAAGAGAGGTGGAGAGGTTTAGGGAGGGAGTTCCAGAGCTCGGGGGCCCAGGCAACAGAAGGCACGGCCACCGATGGTGGAGCGATTATAATCAGGGATGCTCAAGAGGGCAGAATTAGAGGAGTGCAGACATCTCGGGGTGCGGGGGGGGGGGGGCGTGGTGCTGGAGGGGATGAGAGATAGGGAGAGGCGTGGGCCATGGAGGGGATTTGAAAGTATGGATGAGAAAAGTGATTCACAGGCACAACTCTCGACATTGGCAAAATGGGAGTCTCCGACCTTTCCGGAACATTCCATCTAAAAACAGGGCAACGCCAGCTCTCAGTTTCACAACTCAACAATTCCCAGAGCAAATATCCACTGGGAATTCGCAACCCGCCCGGTCATTATACAAATTAAAAACTAGTGCGTAAAAGCTGGGACAACATTCACGGACGATACAATCAGAGTGAAAATGTCGGTCCTTAAACAAATTCTACAAAAATAATTATTCAACAAGACGATTCACAAATACCAAATGCTTTCCGTTTCCTCAACTTATGTTACAAAAATATTACAAATATTATTATTTTTTTTTTAATTTAAAAATAAAGTAAAAGAACTCCAAGCACAGATCTGACCCAGGATCTGAGGGCTAGAAATTTCGTAGTGCCCGTTTGGGCCGATAACTTTGGTGGGGGGCAGACGGCAAGGATTTGATTGAACCGCTGCAGTCCGTGTGGTGAAGGTGCTCCCACACAGTGCTGTTAGGGAGGGAGTTCCAGCGACGATGAAGGAACGGCCGATATATTTCCCAAGTCAGGATGGTGTGTGACTGGGAGGGGAACGTGGAGGTGATGGTGTTCCCATGCGCCTGCTGCCCTTGTCCTTCTAGGTGGTAGAGGTCGCGGGTTTGGGAGGTGCTGCCGAAGAAGCCTTGGCGAGTTGCCGCAGTGCATCTTGTAGACGGTGCACACTGCAGCCAGGGGGCGCCGGTGGTGGAGGGAGTGAGTGTTGAAGGTGGTGGGTAGCGGGCCGATCAAAGCGGGCTGCTTTGTCCTGGATGGTGTCGAGCTTCTCGAGTGTTGTTGGAGCTGCAACTCATCCAGGCAAGTGGGGAGTGTTCCATCGCACTCCTGACTTGTGCCTTGTAGATGGTGGAAAGGCTTTGGGGAGTCAGGAGGTGAGACACTCGCCGCAGAATACCCAGCCTCTGACCCGCTCTTGTGGCCACAGTATTTATGTGGCTGGTCTGGTTAAGTTTCTGGTCGATGGTGACCCCCAGGATGTTGATGGTGGGGGATTGGGCGATGGTAATGTCCGTGAATGTCGTGAGGAGGTGGTCAGACTCTCGCTTGTTGGAGATAGTCATTGCCTGGCACTTGTGTGGCGTGAATGTTACTTGCCACTTATCAGCCCGAGCCTGAGTGTTGTCCAGGTCTTGCTCCATGTTTTCAGGCACCAATCAGAGCTTCTGGTGTTGCAAATAAACACGCCCAAAAATTCATGATTAAAAGACCGAGGCATGTGGGTCTCTCAACCCCTCCCCAACGACCCTTCCACTCACTGGCTAGAATCATGAACTATCAGTGTATGGGAGAAGGTGGATCTTAGTTACACAACGCCCCCTTTATTTCACTCCCACCCAAACGACAGAGGCGGGGAGGGGTTGACCATTCAGCCCTTGGATCCTGCCTGGTCGCTCGGCAAGGCAATGCTGCTGCCCAAAATGGCGGACAGCGCCTCGCCACCACCGCCGCCGCCGGCGAAGCCCATGTTGAACACGTAGTCGGTCAGGTCCTCCTCGTCGTCCTCCGAGGGGACGGCGCCCAGGTTGTCGACGGCCATCAGCGCGCTGTAGGCGACGTCGAGGGCGGGGCGCAGAGCCTCGGCCTCCCGGCAGTCCCCTCCTGCCTCCACCGCCTGCCCGTAGAACCCGCCGTAGCCGCTCGCGTCAGCCGGCTCGTCCTTCAGGTAGCACGGGTCGCCGTACAGCCCGCCATCCTGCAGCCCGGCAAAGGGACCGTCGCGGTAGCACGTGGCAGCGGCAGCGTATTCCCGGCCGAAGCAGCTCCAGGGTTTGCTCCCCTGGCCCCACGTAAAGAGCTCGGCAAACTCCTCCCCTTCCTTCTTGGTGAAAGTTTGAACTGCCTCCGCGTTGGCCGAAAATTGGAAATCTGAAGGACCACAATGAGCGAAAGCTTGATTAGAAAACTCTTTGTCCTTTTATATACACAACTATTTTGGTCGAACCAATAATGAAGTGCCCCCTTGATTAAAGGGGGCACTAAAACCGACAAATTAAACTTTTAACATTAAATGGATCAAATTAAAATTTGGTTGCCGGGGGTGATGGTGCACTCCAGTCCCTCCGGCGCCCACCTCTCGCGAAAGGCCGGTGGACACCGCGTGCTCCATCGCCAGGGACACCCCTGGCTCGGATGTAACCGTGGAAGAGAGGCAGGCAGTCGGGCTGAACGACCCCCTCGACCGCCCGCTGCCTGGACCGGCTGATGGCCCCCTTGGCCAGGCCCAGGAACAGTCCTACGAGGAGGCCTTCGGACCTGCCCCGCTCCCCCTCCGCACAGGGTGATCAGGAGCGTGGGACTGAAGTGCAGCCAGAATTTGAGGAGCAGCCCCTTCAAATAATGGAAGAGGGGGCTGTAATCTCATCCTTTTATACACAAGCCTCAAGCATGCAGGGTTACCAGGGATGTGGCAAGTCAGTTATTGTGGAGAGACTGGAGAAGCTGGAATTATTCTCCTCCATAGCAGCAACAACCTGTATTTATATAGCACCTTTAATGTAGTGAGACATCCCACAGAAGTGTTACAACACACAAAAATTTGACACCGAGCCATTGAAGCAGAAATTAGGGCAGGTGACCAAAAGCTTGGTCAAAGAGGTAGATTTTAAGGAGCGTCTTGAAGGAGGAAAGCGAGGTAGAGAGGCGGAGAGGTTTAGGGAGGGAGTTCCAGAGCTTGGGACCCAGGTAACAGAAGGCACGGCCACCGATGGTGGAGCGATTATAATCAGGGATGCTCAGGAGGGCAGAATTAGAGGAGCGCAGACATCTCGGGGGGGTTGTGGGGCTGGAGGAGATTAGAGATAGGGAGGGGCAAGGGATTTGTAAAGAAGGATGAGAATTTTGAAATCAAGGCGTTGCTTAACCGGGAGCCAATGTAGGTCAGCGAGCACAGGGGATAATGGGTGAGCGGGACTTGGTGTGAGTTAGGACACATAGAAACATAGAAAATAGGTGCAGTAGGCCATTCAGCCCTTCTAGCCTGCACAGCCATTCAATGAGCTCATGGCTGAACATGCAACTTCAGTACCACATTCCTGCTTTCTCGCCATACCCCTTGATCCCCCTAGTAGTAAGGACTACATCTAACTCCTTTTTGAATATATTTAGTGAATTGACACGGGGCACAGGGGGTGATGGGTGAGCAGGACTCGGTGCGAGTTAGGACACAGGGCAGTGAGCACAGGGGGTGACGGGTGAGCGGGACTCGGTGCGAGTTAGGACACGGGGCAGCGAGCACAGAGGGTGATGAGTGAGCGGGACTCTGTGCGAGTTAGGACACGGGGCAGCGAGCACAGAGGGTGATGAGTGAGTGGGACTCGGTGCGAGTTAGGACACGGGGCAGCCGAGTTTTGGATCACCTCTAGTTTGCGTCAGGTAGAATGTGGGAAGCCAGCCAGGAGTGCGTTGGAATAGTCAAGTCTGGAGGTAACAAAGGCATAGATGAGGGAGAAGGTCGAGGAGATTAAATAGAGGTGTTCAAAATCACGAGGGGTTTTGATAGAGTAAATAAGGAGTAGCTGTTTCCAGTGAGAGGAGGGTTGGTAACCAGAGGACACAGGTTTAAGATAATTGGTGAAATTAGGTGATTTTTAAGAAACCACAGTGAGTTGTTGTGAACGGGAACGCGCTGCCTGAAAGGGCGGTGGGAGCAGATTCAATAGTGACTTTCAAACCGGGGAATTGGATAAATACTTGAAGGGGAAACATTTGCTGGGCTGTGGGGAAAGAGCAGGGGGTAGTGGGACTGATTGGATCGCTCTGTCACAGAGCCGGCACAGGTTCGATGGGCCGAATGGCCTCCTCTTGTGCAATATTATCTTCCACTTAAATCCACATTCTGAGCTCCTATTTTTAAAGTTCAGATTTAAAAAAAAAAAGGAGTTTTAATATTTTCTTCTAAGCTCCAGTGAACAGGCCAGTGGTGGACCAGAGGGACAAGGTCAAAGGTCCCATGTTAATATCCTGGCCTGTGTCTAGTTAGCTAACCTCATCCAGAGCAGTAAGGAAGGGAAATGGAATTGGACTCAGTGCCCAGAGATGGTGTTGGGTGGTGGAGGGAGGAACAGTAACTCCCAAACCCGCGACCTCTACCCCCTAGAAGGACAAGGGCAGCAGGCGCATGGGAACACCACCACCTCCACGTTCCCCTCCCAGTCACACACCATCCCGACTGGGAAATATATCGGCCGTTCCTTCATCGTCGCTGGGTCACAATCCTGGAACTCCCTCCCTAACAGCACTGTGGGAGCACCTTCACCACACGGACTGCAGCGGTTCAAAAAGGCGGCTCACCACCACCTTCTCAAGGGGCAATTAGGGATGGGCAATAAATGCAATTTGAAAAATCAGCCAGGGTTTCTACTGACCAAGGAAGGGAGACTTGTATCAAAGTGGTGTTTATGTAGACACCTCAAGTTGCTGGAGAAATACCACCAGCGATGTCTCCGCAAGATCCTACAAATCCCCTGGGAGGACAGACGCACAAACATTAGCGTCCTCATCCAGACCAACATCCCCAGCATCGAAGCACTGACCACACTCGATCAGCTCCGCTGGGCAGGGCCACATTGTCCGCATGCCAGACACGAGACTCCCAAAGCAGGCGCTCTACTCGGAACTCCTTCACGGCAAACGAGCCAAAGGTGGGCAGAGGGACACCCTCAAAGCCTCCCTGATAAAGTGCAACATCCCCACCGACACCTGGGAGTCCCTGGCCAAAGACCAGTCCGCCCTAAGTGGAGGAAGTGCATCCGGGAGGGTGCTGAGCACCTCGAGTCTCGTCGCCGAGAGCATGCAGAAAGCAAGCGCAGGCAGCGGAAGGAGCGTGCGGCAAACCAGTCCCACCCTCCCCTTCCCTCAACCACTGTCTGTCCCACCTGTGACAGGGACTGTGGTTCCCCGTATTGGACTGTTCAGCCACCTAAGAACTCACTTTAAGAGTGGAAGCAAGTCTTCCTCGATTCCGAGGGACTGCTCTATGATGATGACCAATATATACCCTCCCTTACAGTTCATGGCATGGCAATTAACCCTATTATTAGAGCCAGGCTGTTCAGGGGTGATGTCAGGAAATGGTCCTTCCCACAAAGGATGCTGGGATTTGTGAACAAAAACTTGAGGCTGTGGTTATCAATTGAAATTTTCAAAGACAGCGATCGCTAGATTTTTGATAGGCAAGGATGGTCAAGGGATATGGAACAACGTGGGTAAAAGAATCGAGGGAGAGATAGCAGAGGCCTCACTACACATATTTAATCATTCATTAGATAAAGGTGTAATGCCAGAGGACTGGTGGATAGCGAACGTGACACCTAGATTTAAGGACGATAGAACATGTCCAAGGAATTACAATCACCATAGGAAGTCCCTCGAATCGAGGGTGACTTGCTTCAGTGAAGTTCACAGGTGTTTCAGTGAAGGACCTAATATTCCGGATCCCGAACTACATCCTGAAGGGTGGAAGATGCCTGTGGGTGAATTTTTTTAACGTGGGGTGACCGTTGCACACCAGCCACCACACGGGGCTTGACAGAGCGAGGTCTCGGTCCAGTGGCAAGGGTTAACCAGGACGACTGGAGACCAGCTCTGCTGCACGGACCTAGTGCGCGCACACATATCGCACAGTGTGGGCTGGCCCCGTGCTGCCCCTGGGCCCTCGCCTCTTCTGGGGCCCCGAACTCTCACCTCTCCTGGGCCCCGATCACGTCCCTCTAAGGGAATTATAGACCAGTCAGCTTAACATCGGTGGTAGCAAAAATAATGGAATCCCTACTAAAAAGGAGAAAGTAGAACATTTAGAAACCAAAAATATAATAAAGTCAGCGTGGATTTCAAAAGGGAAAGTCTGGCTTGACCAACCATTTTTTGAAGAGGTAACAGAGCGAGCAGACAAGGGTAATGCGGTAGATGTAATTTATCTAGATTTGCAAAAGGCCTTCGATAAAGGTACCCCTTTACAGACTGATGAACAAAGTCAGAGAATGCGGAGTCAGGGGACAAGGTGCAGAATGGATCGCTAGCTGGCTTCAAGACAGAGAGCAGAGAGTAGGGGTAAAGGGCAGCTAATCACAGGGGCAGAAGGTGGGCAGTGGTGTTCCACAAGGATCAGGGCTGGGACCACTGCTCACAATTTATATTAACGATTTAGACTTTGGAATCAAAAACACAATTTCTAAATTTGCAGAGGACAGACTCAGAGGGAGGTGAATCTTTGGAATTCTCGGCCCCAGAGGGCTGTGGATGGTCAGTCGTTGAGCATATTGAAGGCAGAGATAGATTTTTGGAGTCTAGGGGAAATCGAGGGATCGGGCGGGAAAGTGGAGTTGAGGTCGAAGGTCAGCCGTGATCTCATTGAATGGCGGAGCAGGCTCGAGGGGCCGAATGGCCGGCTCCTGCTCCTAATTCTAGTGTTCAATACTTGCTGTCTCGTCTCGCAGACATCCTAGCGAGGAATCAACACCATCAGGAGGTGTGTGTGGGGGGGGGGGGGTGAAATACACTTTCACATCAAAGTGGTGACCCTTCCGATCTACATTTCTACCCCCCCCCCCACCCCCCGCCCCCAACTCTTCCAATTCACCGCGTGGAAATCAAGCTTCGGGCAGTGATCATCACACACCCGTCCTTTGGAGGTCACGGCTGGTGTCCCAGGACATGGTAAGCTGCCCCTCCATCTCCCAGGTCCACTTAATTTATTCTAGTGAACCTCGCATCGAGCGCCATTGAAGCAAAGCCGACCTTGGTTCCCCCACTGCCTGCTTCTGCCTCACCACCGAGTCTATCGGAGTAAAACTGGAGCCTGGTCAGTGACGCAAAGGGATTCGCTGGGTCGGGAAACCAGGATCACGGCAAGCGGAGTGAATATTGGCACCACTGCGTCAGCCAGTGAGATGGAGGCAGGGGGGGGGGGGGGGCGGGGCTTGCAGTGTTCGCACTGACGGGGCTCGCAAACTAGACGACAGCCAAGAGTCTCCCGATCGCAGCGGGTTTATTCCTCCACCAAAAAAAAATACAGCGAGTGGAGGGGTTTCCAACAATACCAATTGCGGGCGTAGAATCGATCCCAGTCGGTTCCAGCTCGCCGGGCGTGACTGTCGGGGGAATTTACCCAATCAGCATCACGCTGGCCGGGACTTGTGCTGTCACTGCGTGCAGCTTTAGAGGTGATCCAAAACTAGGCTGCCCCATGTCCTAACTCGCACCAAGTCCCCACTGGATTTCTCGGTGACTATCTTATATTGATAGCCTCTAGTTATGCTCTTCCCCACAAGTGGAAACATTAGAACGTAAGAAATAGGAGCAGGAGTAGGCCATACGGCCCCTCGAGCCTGCTCCGCCATTCAATATGATCATGGCTGATCCGATCATGGACTCAGGTCCACTTCCCTGCCCGCCCCCTTATCGTTTAAGAAACCGTCTATTTCTATCTTAAATTTATTCAATGTCCCAGCTTCCACAGCTCTCTGAGGCAGCGAATTCCACAGATTTACAACCCTCAGAGAAGAAATTCCTCCTCAATTCAGTTTTAAATGGGCGGCCCTTTATTTTAAGATTATGCCCCCGAGTTCTAGTCTCCCCCATCAGTGGAAACATCCTCTCTGCATCCACTTGTCAACACCCCTTATAATCTTATACGTTTCGATAAGATCCCCTCTTAATGTTCTGAATTCCAACGAGTAGAGGCCCAACCTACTCAACCGTTCCTCATAAGTCAACCCCCTCATCTCCGGAATCAACCGAGTGAACCTTCTCTGAACTGTCTCCAAAGCCAAGTATATCCTTTCGTAAATATGGAAACCAAAACTGCACGCAGTACTCCAGGTGATACAAACACTCTGGATCCACTCTATCAAAACCTTTCATCATTTTAAAGACCTCTATTAGGTCACCAGAGCCATCTTTCTCCCTCCCACCCACCCCCAAAGAGAAAAGAGACTCAGCCTATTCATCCTTTCCTGATATGTATATCCTCGCAATTCTGGTATCAGCCTTGTAAATCTTCTCTACCT